>NW_028301539.1:11122500-11235000 GCF_042242905.1 Orbicella faveolata
ATCTGAAAGATGTCCAGTGAAAACGCTCAAGAACTACTTGGGTCATCTCAATCCAACGTCAGATGCTCTGTTTCAGAGACCAAGAGATGGTCAAAGCAAGAACTTCAATCCCGCAGCCGACAAAATCTGGTTTTGCAGCGCAACTCTTGGTACAACTACGCTCGACAACGTGATGAAAGAGATGTCAAAGCGAGCAGGTATAGAACCACATCTCACAAACCACTGCCTGAGAGCTACATCTGTCACAGTGCTTTCCGACCATAATTGCGAGACGAGGCACATCAAGTCCATAACGGGACACAAGTCTGACCAGGCAGTTGAGTCCTACAACGAGCGGCCTTCGATGGAACAACAACAGAAGATGTCACTCGCTCTCAGTGATTTCATTGGAAATGCGTCTTCTGGTAGTGCCACTTCAGTGCAGGGGAAGGAAAACGAAATCCAGCAGCAGAGCAGACCAATCCCAGACGAATTTCCCCATCAAGAGTCCGGAAGAGCAGTTCTTGTCGAAAATAATTTTTCCACCAGTTCAACCTCCGTTTCACGGCATGGCGATCACAGAAGCTTTCCCCAGTATTTTTACAACCGTGTAGTGTAAATGTCCACAATTATTACTCTTCCCGATGAGTTTGAACTTTGAACACTTGAGGACACTGCAGTAAGGTTTTTACCAGTACAAAACAGACCGTGAAGTTTGGATTACTGTAAATTCAGTTCAACGGTAATTTGCTTCGCTTTTGATTTTTCATTCAACTGTTCGCACGGCGGTGCACTTATCATGTGATCATGAGATCATGTAGTTTTGGCGCCCGGAAGTCACCTCACTTTCCGGTCGTTTCTTAAACTTAAATAAAAATTTCGCAAAACCGAAGGTTGAGAATTTAATAAAACAATTATTCCATTCGCGCTTGTTGGATATGAGATTGGTTATAGCCAACTCATATCCAACGCGCGCTCATGGAATAATTGTTAAATATTTTCTTCCAAGGGTCTTACATTGCTGACGTTTACTCAGGAGCGATGCGTAAATTGGAATCAAATAGCTCGTGAACACTTGCTACAAAATGGAGATTTGCTTTTTCTTTTAGAGTAAAGCTCAATTATTAGTCCGAAAAGTATTGTTATCTGGGGTCAAAGGTGCTTAGGAATCTGGCTCGTCTAATCTCCTGGTTAGGCCACGACTCGTTCGAAATTTTTTTCACTTTTGACAAAATTCCTTCTCGATGTTAGGTAGCTCGCACAAGTTTGAATAATTATCTCCTGGCAGGATATCGTCATATGTATGTGTAGCCCATGGTGTCTGCATAAATGGGGTTAGATTGAGTCAATGTGCTGCAAGTTGGCTTCTTTAATGAAACGTTTTGCAGATACACCTGTCAATAATATAAAAACAGTAGTGAAAAGCTTTTGATATGAAAGAATTATATAATCTTCACAATAGTTTACACACAATCTCCACCGGTGTGAAACATTTGAGAACCTTTCTTATTATATTAGTACCGAGATTTTCTCAGTGCAAACTCACCGAATAAAAATAGTCTCTCTTTGCTGAGAAGCAATCTCATTGGTCATACGATTTTCCTCACTAGTGAAAATATCGTATGACCAATCAGAAGCCTGATACGATTTTTTTCACAAGTGAGAAAATTCGTATCGGGTTTTCCCGCCTTTCGGGGCGGTCATGCGAAGTAGTTGAGGGTGAATGTTTGCAACGTTCCCTGCTTTCCCGGAATCATGGCTTCAAGGTTTGCAGACATTAATTCAGTGGAACAATTTATCGAGGACCAAGAAAACGAAAATACAAGAAACAAAACTCAACAGAATGTTGCTTTACTAAAGGAATTTCTGACGCTGAGGAACGAGTCAAGACTTATAGAAGAAATTCCCCCGGAGGAGCTGAATGCATACATCGCTGAATTTATCTTTACGGTTCGAAAGAAAGACAGCAACGAAGACTATGAACCCAGCTCCTTACGTTCTTTGATGGCCAGTTTTGAACGGTATTTGAAGAAGAAGAAGTATGGATTCAGCATTATGAAAGACGCCGAGTTTGAACAGGCATGCAAAGCTTTACAATCAAAACAAAAGGATCTCAAATAGAAAGGAAAAGGAAATAAACCTAACGCTTCAGTTGCTCTCAAAGAAGAGGAAATAAAACTACTCTGTGACAAAGAATTGTTAGGAACGTCGACTCATGAGGCCCTGCTGAATACAATTTGGTTCAACAACACGATCCCATTCGGTCTTCGTGGGTGTAAGGAGCACCGGGATATGTGCTGGGGTGACGTGCAACTACTCCAAACTACAAATGGAGAGGAATTTTTAGAGTATTCGGAGAGACAAACTAAGACTCGAACTGGCGAAAATCCCCGAGATGTTAGACAAATAAAACCGAAAATGTTTTCGGTTCCTGGAAGTGAAAAAGATCCCGTTGCTGCCTACAAATTATACGTAAAGAAACGACCAACAGAAATGAACGGCAGCGACGCTCCATTTTACCTCGCGGTAAACAACTGCACAAAACAAGGATCTTCCAAACCTTGGTTCAAAAAGTCGGCCGTTGGCCAAAACAAACTTAACTCATTAATGAGGAAAATGGCAGAAAAAGCCGGACTTGGACCGGATGTGAAAAACCATAGTGGTCGCAAAACCATGATTCAGGCTTTGACAAACAACGATATCCCGGCGACCGACATTATTCAACTATCGGGATAGAAAAACCTTCAAAGTGTGACAAATTATTCAGTTGTTCCTGAAAAACAGCAAGTAAGAATATTTCATACTTTGAGTGAACTAAGTACAGGGAGAGCGCATGATGTAGAGAATTCGAATTTATCTTAAGTTTCTGAATGTTCTACGACCACAGTTCATTCAGCTAGTTCGGCCGCAGATCATCAACAAGGCCAGCAAGCAATGTCGATCTTTACCGGTGCTGTTATTCATGGTCGTCAATTCAACATCTCTATCAGCAGCCTTAATCAATCACCGACCTTGGCCACTCCAGAAACTGAGATAAAGTCTGCAAAGAGGTACAAAAGACTTAAAGTACTCGACTCCGATTCAGAGTAGAAACCCTTTGTTAGAGTGAAAGCTTATGTGAGCTAATATTTTCAGAAACTCTTTCAAATGTCAAAAGTAAGCCTAAATTTCTTTGAATGGGCTTTGTAATCTTTTTTTTTGAAATGAATTATTTTAAAACTGCAGTTTTGCCTTTTTAAGCATATTCGAATTCAGTATTTCAGGCGTCTTGACAGCACTGATTGGGTCTAAATAAAACCGAAATCGAGTTCGCGACTTCTTTGTCTTTTGTGGTCAGTTGACTGTGATTTAAAGTTACAAACATTTGTAATACCTCAGTACTAATACAATAAACAAATTACTTCATGGTTAGTTCGCTTGTACGATTTTTATTCACGAGTTTTGAAGAATCGCAAACGAACTCGCTCGGAGACTCGCTCGTTCGTTTGCGATTCTTCAAAACTCGTGAATAAAAATCGTACGCGCTCACCAACCATGAAGTAATCTATATATATTTTCGCTCTAACGAGCATATCTTTCAAGGATTTTCCTTTCTTAGAAGATATGATTGGTGGATCTTTAAAGATTTCTCTGAGTAGTAGTTGGTTCTGTATTATGTGCCAATTTTCCATTAAAACTTGTTTAATGTTTGGCACTGAGGGTTCGTATTTTGTAACAAAAGGCAAAATGTCTTTGTTAGTTTTATTTGCTTGTTTAATCGCTAGAGACCTTTCCGTGAATTTAATTTCCGATGGCACTTTTCCTATCAGGTTGTGTGGGTAACCTCTTGCCAGCAAGCGTCTTTTAAAATTTGAAATGTTCTATTCAAAGGTAGTTTTTGAGGAATTTGTTCTTAGGAGTCTGAGGGCTTCGCCCTTCACGAATCCTATTTTAACACTTTGTGGGTGACACAAGGTGGAGTGAGTATATTGAAAAGTCTCTGTTGGCTTGAAATGAGTTTTTATGTCAAGAATCGAGTGTTCCTTGAATCTTTCGCCCCTGTGTATTGCCGTGTCTAGAAATATAACTTCGGTGTCTGAGACTTCTGCTGTAAATTTAATTGTAGAGTGATGTGAGTTAGCTTGTACTATGAAGTTTTCGATGTCTCTTTTACTGAGGTCCCACAGTGAGAATACGTCGTCAATGTAACGTTTCCAAACTGTAGGCTTTTTGACGCTTTGGTTTAGAATTTATCTCCCGATCTTTGCCATAAATATGTTAGCAAAGGCAACAGCCATTTTTGTACCCATGGCACTGCCATGTAATTGGAGGTAATCCTTTCCATCAAACTGGAAGGAATTTTCTTTTAGGATTAGTTTAAGCATTTCTCGGAGATAATATGTTGGTATGGGAGGGCTCTCTTTATTAAAATTGTCGTATGCTTCGCATACTGTATCGATACCCTCTTCTTGGGGTATGTTTGTGTAGCGACTTGTTACGTCCATCGTTAAAAGCAACGTTGTACGTTTTCACTCTAGTTTTCTCAATGAACTTTACGAAATTTGTCGTGGCCTCTAAAAAGGATTCTTGCGACTTCGATATAGGTTGAAGCAATGAATCAACAAAAGATGATATTTTTTCTGTAGGCCCACCACATCCGGAGATGATGGGTCTACCTGTGATGATTGGTTTGTGAATCTCAGTAAGGGTGTAGAATTGTGGAATTCTAGGTGGGTTTGGTGTTTGGGTCAGTCATTCTTTTGTCATGTCGTCAATGTGGTTACCGTGGTGCATTTCTGTTATTAAGAGTAAGGCTTTACCCTGTGTCTCCCTCACCTTGGGTTTTGCGAGAGGCCTGTTATTGTTGTGGTCGTCAATTTGGATTTTCCTTCTCGTATTTTGTCGTTCTTTTCCATGACATCAGTGATACTTCCCTTGTCTGCTTTCGTGAGGTATATTTCAGTGTTTTGTTTCAGTTCCTTTAATGCTTTCTGCTCCTTGCGTGACAAGTTCTGTTTAGGCTTTTTTATTTCAATACCCGCTAGATCATGACTAATTAAGTGTTGTGTTTCTAATTAAGAGTTAAGCGTTGAAGAGATTTCTGTGAATTGTCCCTAACAATACCAAGACTGGTACTGATCAGTAAAAGAGGGAATAATGAAATTTACTTCCACCTGCAGTAAGGGGGAATCATTAAATGCTAAATGGGTAGATGGGGTAAATGCTACAGTGTTGCAAAAACAGTCTCCTCCTCTATAATGACCGGAGTCAGCTAAGGTGTGGCTTAGTGTTTCTTCTCAAACTTTGAGTCCGATGCCTCCATCAACAACTTCCACCCTTTTGTCTTCTTGAGTTCTTCCTCACTGATGCCTTCTTCCTCTTCACTTGACTCCAGTTCCTGATGTAAACAAAAAATGTTACTTTAATTGGGGCAATCTAATGCTAACAGATCAGGAACATTTTCTCAGGCATACCCAGATACTCCGGTTAATTCGCCATTAAATAGAGTGTTGCAGTGTTTACTCCAACCTCGACCACCTAACAATTTTTTTTGCAAATTGACCAATAGCACTTAACTGTTCTTAACTGTTTAAACACTGATAAAGATGGAAGCTAACTCATTGCCTCTGTACTATCCAGCTTGCATAAAGCACTAATTCGTTGGAATTACTTTGTTAACGTCCAAGGTATTAATTCTGCAATTTGCAGCGAAATCTGGCAGGTGGCTTTGGTTAGAGAGCGACACTCTAACATCACACCATATACCAACGTGGATATGATACAATTTCGGACATTTGCAGTTTCTACCCGAAGTTGTGTCGTATCCACGTTGGATTTTATTGGATTTCAAAAAAAATTAATAATAACCGTGAAAAAAACTATTTAATCCAACATGGACTGTTCGAGACTCGAGGGGCGTTCTGGGAAGGGAAGCAATGATCGAACCAGACGTCCACGGCTAGATCGTCTATTCTACAACCAAATGAATAGCGATTGGCCACGAGGCAATGACAGACTTTAGTTACTACACTTAAATAATAGAAATAGCAAATAAACATTCAGTCGGGCATACTAGATAACTTTCATAAAGGCATTGCTAAACATACCTCAGAGTCAAACGCCAATTTGACATCTCTTTGAGTCCTTTTTTCATAAATCTTCCTCAATTCATCCTTGAAGAAAAGTTAGGATTTCAAAGATATTGTATCTCACTGAGTAGTTTTGCAGGCTCCTGCAGTTTAGGCGATACGATTTGGAAAACAGATTGACGTTATTATTCCAGTGAAAATTCTTCAGCTGCACGACAACAGAGGCCAAACACTTCAGAAAAATATTGTATTCAAAAGACCATGCTCTCCTTGAGTTCTTGTAGTTCAGTGAATGGAGCTCCCGCCCGGTGTTCGGGAGGTCATGGTTTCGATTCCTGTCAGGGACTCAGATTTTTTTTTTCTTCGTCCCACGCTCGTGTCATGTTGATCAGTTTACTTTTCACATAATATTCTAGTTCCGCGTTGGATTTTTTTATGTTGTTTATTTTTCAACCAATCAAATCATCGGAGCATATAACATGGTGCCCACTGTTTTCATACTACCTTGCGCGCAATTTCCTTCTCACTAGCTCCAGGTAAATTTATTATCTTATGGCTAAAACTCAGTGTAGTGAGGGTCTTGCAGGGGATTAGCGCATCACGTTTGCTATGCGAGAGATGCACAAAGACCAGGATCTTGTTTTATCTTTGTTTTTTTTAATCAAAGAGTTAAACGTGAAACCTCAAGATTCACCGAGAAAAGAATCCAAACAAAGGAAATTTCAATTCAAATTGCAACGTGTTTTTCCTGTTCTTTGCTTTGACTGATATATGTGTTCCAATTACAATACCTGCACTCTAAATACTAACAACAGAACGTTGGGTGCCTGTGGAGACTGAGTTATAGGAGAATCTTTGTTTACAATATTTGCCTCATTACCATAAGCGATACAGTTTCTGATGGAGCTACAAAGAGATTAATACTGAATATTGAAAGGGCACAGCACGATTAACTGTCCCAAAGAACTTGAGTGCGATGAATTGAATACGTGAATGCAAACGAACAATTGGGTCCCTGTTTTTATGTTTTAGTCCGTATTCTCTGTTGTTCAGCTCTGAAATTATACTAAAACAATTCGCCTCAGGCTCAGTAAATGTTGTCGAATAATCCTCTCGACTTCGTCTCGGGGATTATTCGACAATATTCACCTCGCCTTCGGGGAATAATTGTTAAATATAGATTTAGCCAAGCCTAAAAGCGAAGCTCCTGATTGCAATGATTAACCATAAAGGAAAAAGAGGATTTGTAGTAGTTTACCTCTCTGATCGTTGCTGTATTCAAGAGAATTTCTGTGGAATAAACTTAACGAATTTCCTCGCTATCTGCTATTAAATTTACGGTAGAAAAGTCTGATTTCGAGGGATTTGCAACGACTGACAGAAATTATTTTCGTAGTACAACTTTAAACTTTGCACGAAATTTCACTGTGAAACTGGAAAAACAATTTTGGAGAGCTTAACTGGTGAACTAGATGAAACTAACATAAGGTAGTTCGAAATAAATCTGTTTTTTAACACACCTTTCTTTGTCTAGTATCTGAGTTACTCGCTCCTTCGCTCGTTAGGTTTTTTACGAGTGTTTTGTAGCCGACGCGTAGGCCAATTTAATGAAAAAGTTGCGTAAACAAACCCACTTGTAAGGCTGTAAGCTAATTTACCGCAGGAAAAAAAAAAATCAGTGTTGAAAATGCTGCCCTCTGCCTGCGGCCTCGGGCAGCATTTTCAAGTCCTCGGTCACAGTTTTTCACTATACGGACCGACCCTAAGCAGGCAAATAACGCATATTTATTTTCTTGCTGCCCTATAATAAGGTATGAACTTCATAGTAATTTTTTACCTGGGAATGTGATGAAAACTCCAGATTTGAATCGATGTCGGTTTCTTCTTTTCCGATGCATTTCGTTTTTGCCTGCCCGTTCTCTCTTTCTAGTTTCGTCTTCGCCTGAAATGCAACAAGACAAGTAAGATATCAACCTGGCTATTCTTTCAAATACTTCTCAGTTTCATTGTGTATGAAGACCGAAGGTTAAAGCCGGAGATAACGAATACTGTGCTTAAAACAAGGAACTTCCAAATAAAGCCTGTAAAAGGCGCTAAAAACAAGAGTTAACCGTCAAAAATTAAGTTAATTGCACAGAACGAAACAGAAACTTACACGATATGTTTGTTTGAAACTTGTTTCGTAAAATGGCGTCAAAGCTGTAAAATACCATTTTAAAAGGGTGTGGCTGGTTGCCATGGCAATCATTTTAAATAAAACCTCAGCAATTCATTTTCTTTCAATGAGTGCAATCGCATACAATTGATCCTTCTTCGCCATTCTTAAACAAAGTTTTTGGTCCCTTTTAACCCCTTGACTACCAAGGGCGCATATACGCGTACTGAGTGGTCGTGCTCTTTTTACCACTTGGGACGTCATCAATTAAAATGTCACTAGATATTCTTGATAAGCAGATATTAGAGCTAGAATAGATCTATCGCACAACAGTCGGTCTTGGATATCGAAGGCATTCTGACGTAGCAAATTGAAAAACAACGTTATCAGTTTTGGCGCAAAAATCCTGGTAAAATAGCACATTATGGTGGTCCGTGGGTCATTCGTCCATCCAATTTTCGTTTAAAATCAAAAACTGAAAATTGATGTCAACTCTTGATTTTCATGATTTTTTTATCGTGAAAAAAAAGAAAGTGCTAAATCGAAAATATTTGACTTTTTTCCTTTCAGTAGAACATTGAAACAGAACTTATATTTCTTCTTTAATCCTGTCAACAATGAAGAGAAAAAGGAAACTGAGCGGCTATTTTGTTTCTCCGACAATGTTGCAGTCTGTGGCATGGCTTAGTTTTTCTGTTTTCGACGAAACTCTAAAAATTAAAAATTGAAAATTGCAATCAATTTTCAATTTTTGTTTTTCGGCCAAAACATTCCAAATCATTGACAGAACTGCCCCAGAGGCAGGTTTCTAGATATCGAAGCAGCTTTTAGTGCTGTAATTGGCCATATATATTTCCATACTTTGCAATGTTTCAGTAGACAACTTGTGAATTTTTTTAGTTTTTTTAAAATTTTTTTAGATTTTTGTTACAAAAATTTTTAAAAAATTTTGATATTGATGCGTAGTATTTACTCATACCTATCGTGAACGAATGTATCTAGCTGGTTACAACGCAAAATTGCACAAAAATGCTTACAAATGCTACTTTAGTTGCACAGATTGCATATTTTTGCATCAGACCAAATAAAAGAAAAGGGAAACAAAAAAAGGTTTGGCTTTTTTAGCAACTATTGAGCAACTTTCGTTACAAAAAGCAACTTTTGACTTTTTTTGGAGCAACGTTTGAGCAGTTTTTGAGAAATTTCGGGCAACTTTTTGGGAAATCTCGAGCAACTTGTAGCAAGCCCTACCTCTCCCTCCCTCTAGGGTAGTTCTGTCAACGATTTAGAATGTTTTGGCCGAAAACAAAAACTGAAAATTAATTGCAATTTTCAATTTTTAATTTTTTAGACTTCTGTCGAAAACAGGAAAACTGAGCCATGCCATAGACTGCAACATTGTCGGAGAAACAAAATAGCCACTCAGTTTCATTTTTCTCGTCATTGTTGACAGGACTAAAGTAAAAATATAAGTTCTGTTTTAATATTCTACCGAAAGAAAAATAGTCAAATATTTTCAATTCGGCACTTTCAATCAATTTTCAATTTTTAATCTGGATTGACAATTTAATGGACGAATGACCCACGGACCACGGACCCCTACTGCGTCAGCTTTTGTTCTCGGTCCAAAATTGAAAATAGAATCGATTTTTATATAAGAGTTTCTAAACGCCGATTGATTTCTTGTAACGATATTCTATTTTTCATTATAAAATAACTGAGCTACTGCGCACGCTCTCATTGGTCGATAGGTGTGTTTAGATGAGGGTATGTAAACACGGTTGTGACGTTTCAGATTCGCGCGTATTTTTGAGAATTATTTTATAAAAGCAATAGAGCACTTTTTCCATGTTTGCATAGACTCATCTAAACACTCGGGGGCTGGGAGAATTCTCGAAAGTTATGCAAACCCGAGACTACTTCTCGGGTTTGCATAACTATCCCAAATTCTCCCAACCTTCCTCGTGTTAAGATGAGGCTATGTAAACACGGAAAAAGTGCTCTATTGCTTAATTCGTATCAGGAAACCTTAAAAATGGCAAAATAGTGTTAGATAAAGCAATATTTTAAATTTAGTATTTTAAATATCAGTGTTTTTCTACAATATGGTAATTTTGTTTCAAAATACCGAGACGAATTGATAAATAAAACAATTGAAAAGGCAAAATTTCATCTTCGTTCTAAAATTGAAAATTAAATAGACGAATGACACATGGACCCCTCTGAACTCTCCTGCTGTTATAAAGCTTTGTAAATGAATAGTGAAAAGAAAATTTTGATATTTCTCAGAGCCTTTATACACAAGAAACCTGAAACAGTATCTACCGCGGAGCCGTGGCTACGTAGATGTTTACCAGTACTCCTTATTCGGGGCCGCTTTAAATTGTGATTTGCTTTTCTTCTCCATAGACCTCAATTATGATTTCTTTTCCTCTCTCTCTTTAAGCTTACGGCACTTGACGATGAAAGGGACTGACGGCAGTCCAGGATTTCTTTCCCTAAACATGAGTTCATTAAGTTTTTTTTCTTGCAATTTGACTTGAAACCTACTTACACGAGGAAGAACATTTAGGTCTATTTTTCTCTTCTTTATGCCCTGAACACGTGAACACTTGCTGCCAAGATGTCGAGATTCCTCCGTTACTGTCGATTACTGAGCTAAACTATGCCTGATGAGGCGTTCAACTGTTGACAAACCTAGGTTGGCTTATTTTTGATTTTGCCGCCATTTACCGAGGTTTAGTACTGTGTTCAGTCACACGATTAAAAATTTCACTCCAGTAAAGTTAAAAAAAAAACATCTCTCCTGAAAACAGGGGCTATTAGACTGCGAAGTCCTTTCACGTCTTACCTGTGCTGTTCGTTCATCGCCTGGATTTTCACCAAAATTTTCCGAGGAAGATTCTGAAGTTTTCAGTATTTCAGGGCTCAACGAAATGCCAGAAGGCCCATGCAACCTTAAAGATTTTCTGGAAGATGGAGCATCACATTCAACTGCAGCTATTCCTCCGTTCACAAACAATGATATTCGGCGTTTGGAAGTTAAATTTTCCTTTGACATGTGGGACGAGAACGTGACAAGGAGATCCTAAACAATTTCCCAAAAGGGTTTGGTTTTGGTTTTGGTTTTGTTTCACTGCAGAGTTTCAACCTTAGCGATGCCATTTGTTTTTAACCTATTGGTCGATTCTTTCTGTCTTATGATCTGTTAGAGGTAAGCAGTGCAATAAAGTCAAAATATCTTTTATTGTTTTCGTTTGACCTGCCCCCACGTTGCTTATTAATAAATTCGTAACCAAAATTGGATGAGCACGTATGGACTGTGATGGAAACTTCAGATTTGAACCGATGTCGGTTTCTTCTTTTCCGGCAATGCATTCCGTTTTTTTTTTTTTCCTGTCCGATCTCTCTTTCTCGTTTCGCCTTCGCCTGAAATACAGAGAGTAACATCTTTTGCTTCAGAAGGTGATTGACAAAATATTGTTTGGAATAATAAAGAGATTCGCATAGACAACGAGCCGGTTTACGATAAAAATTACTTTCAGTCGGGAATCATTTACATACATGATATTCTATTTAACGTAAATACAATAGACTCCTATGACTATTTTTTTTTTTTTTTTTCATTTTTTTCATCAAACGGAGAGTGCAAAGCGTTCGTGATAGCGAGTAAAAGATTAAAAGCTCGTAACAGCCAAATGTCTCAAATGAATGAGGATGTTAGACAGATTGCAATAAGAAGCCAAAGATTGAGACGTAGAGTGGAGAAAGATGTAGATGAAGTGTGCCAGATTTTAACGAAGCTTGACGAGGAATGCAGGCCCAGAAATGGTAAAGATCTGTCGGAATCTTTGAAGGCCTCACTGAGAAAACATTTCAGAGACATCTACGGGAGTTTAAAGTTACACCTGCTGTTTCACCTCGGTGAATCTAACGCTGATTCAAAGCTCCAAATTGTGGGCCGCTTGCCTATGGTCGACCTAAAAGATGAGGAGATGAGTAAACTTCCGGGTCAAAAACACGCAACTGACCCTGGAAGCAAACTCATGGAAATTGTAAGTATAGGCACTGCAGACGTTAAGCAGGACAGCTTGCTGAGTTTGTAATTTGAAATTTATGTGATGAAGAGTGACAAAATCATCCTTTGAGTCTTGATTTAATTGTGTAGTTCCAGAAAATATCCATACCTCCTCCACGGAAAGGATTCTTCTAAGAACCACTCCCCCCCCCCCCTCCTCCACTCCTCCCTACTGGAAATTTCAACTACGTTTCATACATTTCTTTTAATTTTTTGGTCTTTCAAAACCCTCCCACCCGCAGGAAATTCCAATCCCTTCTGTGGGGGGGTCGGGGGGTGTATGGATATTTTCTGGAACTGCACATTTTCCTCTTAGTGTAATTTGTCAAAATCATACAAATGAAACTTCCCAGAATGACTTTGATTTTGAACTTGAAATGACAAGTCTAAATGAGTCAAACAATCCGTGGTTTAAATGAAATTCTAAATCAACTGTCCTTGCAGAAATTAACTGTGCCTCTCGTAAGTGAATAATTTAATTGAAGTTAAAGAAATTGACTCTTTAATAACAGGCTTAAGTGACAATTTCGTTTCATTTCCGTCTTTTAGTTTAGTGCCATAGCAACAAATTCTGGAGAACGAGACAGGAACCATGCTGAAGATGTTATGGTCATAGCTAAAGACCATTTCGAGTGTCTTAGCAGCAAAAACATCTTCAAGTCTAAGGTTTTGGCGAAAGTTTCACACAAAGATAAGTGGTCTGTTGGAGCGTCTGTAGCTGTAAGTGAGTTCTTAAAGCCTTTGTGTTTATACAGAAGGATCGCTAAATTTAAGCAGAGCCTCAAGAGAGCAATAGTATTTAACAAGCCTCTTGTTACTGAAGATAATCAAAACTGGTCATCTTCCGCTTTGGCATTTGCCAAAAACCATGAGTTGAAAGAAAAACCTCCTTGCCAAAATTGTACAATGATGTTTAAATCATTAGCGGGATTCATCCCGACTTCGGAACAAGGAGGAAGTGGCACATTCTTGGGTGCATGTGCAGAGTATTGTCCCGTTGACCAGCTTCTTGCAGATGAGGCTTTGTCAGACGAAGAAAACAAACGGATAAATGATAAGTTACTGCGTTACAGGGAACAGTGCACTGTATTATATCGAAACTTCCCAGATATTGAAAACAGATGCAATGAGATCGAGGCTGTAAAAGAGAATCAAAGAGAACTGAGAAATATGAAATCTAAAGTTGTAGATTTGAGTAAGGAAATAAGAGATAAGGTCCACATTTTTGGTATAAAACCAGAATGTAACATGTATTTTGGTGGCAGTAACTAGAGTCATTAATCAAGGCCCCGTCCTCGATACCCCGGAGACATTTGAAAACGGCGTTTTTACTTTGAAAACACATCATATGTTCTATCCACACCAAGCGGGAGATATTTGAAAATGCAGCAATCGCCGGCAGCAGAAACGCTAGTCCAGTCAGGGGCGTAGCCAGCCATTTTTTTCCATTTAAGCCCAAATTGTCCAGCGAAGTCGCATATCGAATTTTGCCAACGTCCAAAAAAAACAACAGCGACAACCACAACAACAGTCAACTAAATTTTCGTGCCAAAATAACTTCAAAGTTCTGCTTTGTTAATAATCTTTCAGCGTTTTTTTCATGTATAAGATTGAAACAGGAGCCATAATCGGGGACGGAGACCGTAAGCGCGCGCCATTTCTAGTATTGGGGTTGTCCCCATGATATGGGACAATAATTCTATTTTTAGAACAAATTGCGCCATCGCCTGCGGCACACGCGCGTACATGCTGCGAGGATTTTTGCAGATGTCGCGCGGGGGAAATGGCGTCCGAAATTCCCGACATTTTCCATGTTTTTGGCCCACAACTCAACGCGTTTACGTCTGTTGGAATTTTGCTTAAGTATTTTCGTCGTAAGTTGCTTCAGTTTGAGTGAAGTAAGACAGTGTCGAATTTAGGTATGTTCCGCTTTAAGCTTATATATATCGCTGACCAAGTTGTGTTCCGACGGATGCTTCTTTTACGTTTACATGAGCTGTACATTACTCCACTTATTTAATTTCACATATGTTGAAGAGCTTTTCCATTACACAGCAAAAAACTAGCTGAATATATTTAGATATAGCAGAGCTTCAGGACTTCATAGTTTCCTAGCTCCTCTTGCCACACGCTTGCGAGGAATTTGTTAGTCTATCGCAACTGAAAAGTAAAACAAAATAATTGCTAGTTTGGTCAGTTTGACTTTCGCCTGAATTGTAAGCAACGCTTGATGTTTCATCAAGGTCCAATAACTTTACGTCCGTAGATACTGCTCAGTTTTATTCGTGTAAAAATCCAGTGAATTCTCTGTTGTCGATGAATGAGAACGCCCGCCGATGCGTGTTTTGTACAGTCACGGTAAACATGACAAATTGTGCTTCCGCCGCACTTTCGTGTGAAAGCGTACATCGAACTCAAACAATAACTCTATAGTTTTAAATATGTTTAAGATTGATAAATGTTTGAGAACGTATTAGAAGCTAAGCTGAAAATATGTGAATAAAGGAGAAATAATCAGCAAAGTTACGATGACGCTTTCTTTATTCAATTTCGAATAACGATTTCGATTTTGTTGATCGAGTTATCAAAACTCCTTGTCTATTTTCATTTTCGTAGTGTAAAACTTCACTATGCTTATGTTGAAGAAACAGCATGATGTTAGTAGCCTTTTTTGCGTTCGTGAAATTTGTTGTAGCATCTCAGCACAAAAGATAACGAAAGAAATCTTTGTCAAGCTTTGTTGACAATTGAAAACACCGACTCGGACTTGAAAGTGCACGAGCTGCACTATACAATTGAGCTAATTGTACGCGTCAGACTCACCAAACAGGCAGAAACAATAAGAAACCATCAAAACAGGATTTGGTTATGATTAATCATTGTCTGAGAAACTCACAAATTAACTCGATACCAGAGTAGAGAGTTTTCTTGCTATATTCTTAAGTCAGAACAAACGCAAAAACATACGCGTAAGCTTACAACTAGCGCGAGCAGATCTTATTATTCATTCCCAGCGCGAGATTGAAGTCTTGTTTTCGACCCTGAAAAACCCACCTTTTCCGTTAGCTCAGAGCATAAAACTACATATAAGCGTCCTGGTTCGTATTCCCTGCCTTATTCCCTGCCATCGCTATGAAAAATACGTAAGAGAATCTCTCAAGGTCTCTCAACTCTCAACATTTGATCACGCAACGTGACAACATCCACGCGAGAGCCCCCAACATGTGCGTGGATCCGCGCGGATATATGACGTCAGGATGGCGCAATTTGTTCTAAAAATAGAAAAATTGTCCCATATCATAGGTGCGCGCGGATCCCAAGACTTACGGTCTCCGTCCCCGATTATGGCTCCTGATTGAAAGTAATTATTTTGTTTTTCAAAATAAAATGTTAATATAGCGGTGATTCACTATTGAATAGTAAAAAAGGACAATATGGCCTTCCGGCTACTTAAAAAAATTATCTACAGAAATTCTTGTTAAGCCCCTGCTTAATGGCTTACGCTCCTGTCAGTCCCTGAATTTTCCCTTTCCCGCGTGCTATATGGGGGTTCAACCCAGGTGCAAGAAAAAAGAGAGTCCAGGATATTTTGCATGTGCATGTCCAGTACGAGCCAATCAGAGTGTTGTGTTGAAGCGCATGCTAGCATATAAATGTCTTGTTCAAATGACAAATTCAACACGTTCCACTACGCGACCAAGCGCACGACTAAAATGCAAGAAACATTGTCGCATATTGCGTCCAAATCTACTTTTAATGATCACGTACTAAGATCGGGAAAGCCGGAATGTCGGGGACACTCTTAAGAATTTCACCCTAATCACACAGGACAAACCGATAACAAATAAAATAATATGTAATGTCAATTGCTAACTTTAGACGGCATAATTTGCAAGTGATACAGATAACTAGTTCCAACCTCGTTCTTAGGGTCTCTCATCTTACCGCCCCCTGGAGTGAGCGAAGAGGGGACGGTAAGATGAGAGACCCTGGGAGCGAGGTTGAACTAGTTCTTCATCGTGAATTACGCGCTATGCACTAGATAACAGCTAACGATTAATATCTGTTTTGGTCGTTAGTCAGTTAGTAAACAAAGGCTACATTTTTTAAGGTTGTCCTGTGTTCCTGCTTGTAATTAAATAGACAGCCACTGGGCATGCGTGCGCTTCCACATGTTCTGCCATATATGGTTTTCCCCTGGTTTGGGCGGGGGGGGGGGGGGTAATGCCGGCATTCTGAGCATACGCATGCAAGCTACTCTGGACACTCTTCTCGTGCCTGGGTTCAAACCCTAAATAGCGCGCGGAAAAGGAAGGATTCAGGGACTGGACCAAAGAAATGCATGAGTGAACCCTTAAGGAAGATCATCGTGAGGTCATCGTTTTCGAAAAGCTCCGTTTTCAAAATGTTTTCCCTCCGCAATAAAACGCAAAGCCGGCGTTTTCAATTCCTCCAGTTTGAAGAGCTCGAACAGTTCTGTTTTCAGTGAACAATTTCTCGAAATTAGTGCAGACGATAGGGCTAACTGTAGAAATGAAAATCCGTTTTGATCTGATTTTGATTTGATTGGATATTTGACTTTAAAATCAAAGCCAAGTTAACATCAATGGATGTTACCTGTTTCGCACCCAATCGAGTTTGCGTCCACCGAGCGGTTCGCACCCCTGTACTCATTATAAACTTCCTATTTCGAGCTCGCCTTCACCTTCAGTGGATTAAAGAACGAGAAATAAACATGTTGTGTGTGATTATGTTTCATTATGCCAACGTGTTGTCTTTTTTGCTAGGTAAGAGAGAGAGATATTTCAAGCACCTGATCGCTAGTTGATGTGGGGCGCGAACTCGCTCAGGTGCGAAACTCCAGCTACTATATCAATTTCTTTACATGATCCACGATGATTGAGAAATTGACCCCGGCCACTTAAAAAGTTCTCGTATCGTCACTAGTACAAATTATTGACTTAGATAAAATTAATTATAATTGTATCTAGTTTTCTTATTTTATTTCTTATAACTTCAGAAGGAGGATAGATAAGTAAAAGTAGATACTATTTCTTCCTGTAGAAAGGACATGGACTATCCCCTGTCATTAAAAGTCAATTCACGCAATCCGAGTTATTGTCTAACAGGTTTTTTAACTCATGGATAGGCAAAGTTGAACATGCTTAACCTATTTTTTCGGCCGCAAACATTAATAGACGCGGCTCGGGAAAGGAGCCCGCGCTCCTCTCCTGAAGGTACCGCTGGACACGTGACGATTCTTTTTTTAGTCTTAGCCCGTCAGATAACCGCCGGCATAAATTATCTCCTCATATCAATGGCGGACGATGTGGAGTTGATGAAAGTGACATGCGAGAGAACTTAAGAGACGTTTAAGACCGAAAGTGTAAGCCTCCAGAGGCCAAAGCTGAACCAAGACAAAAGTTGCGTTAGGCAAAAATATGGGTTCTGTCAGAGGTCTGATATCACTAATAGACCTTTTCGGCATTCCACTTCAGTGTGTGTGAACCTGATACTACCAGAGCGAGGTTGGGGTGGACATTTTCATACATTTGCAGGGAGCATACAATCCACTTTAGACTGAATAAAGAATAGTTTATCTGCAAATCTTTGTCTCCCGCTATTGTCATCTCTTACGATCTCTTTTAGGGAAAACCGCTGCCCACATGTCCAGCAAACTAGAACCTAGGCCCCCAGGATCGCGCTTTACAAAAGTTTTTTTGTCTGGCAAGGGAGGCAACTCTGCTACACCCAAACATTTTGAACGCAATGCCATAACTCTCGCGAATCTCTAAATTGCTTCGCTCCCAGGAAACCAGGCAAACAAAACGACGACGAAAGATTTTTTGACAACTTTGTCGAATCAGTTGGTGTCGAATACTTTCACGACAGTCCCAGAATTTTAGCGCCTTTCGCATCGCATTTATGATCGTACCGTTACCCTTGGCCGATACAAATGTTATTGCAGAATCTCAAACTTCCGACTTATATTAACTTGCGGTATTTTGTTTCCTGCGGAGATCGGGCGACGTCGGATGTACAACAAATGCTACGAGCTGTCAGCCCGGTTTTTCCGGCTCTTTTTTCACGCGCGAGAAAATCGAAAATACCCTGAATACCAGATGCTCTCGCTTGCCAACAAGCTGGAGGAGGGTTTTATCAAGATAAGCTGCGTCAAAAATGAAAAACGTGTGAAAGAGGGAGGGGAGCGCGAGCACAAACAAAGTTTTACAAGGGGTTTAAAATCAACACCTTACCTTTTAGTATACCAGTGAGACAGAAAAGGTATCCTTTACGTATACTAGTAATACCTTTCAATGAAATGAGGTACCCTTTCGCATACCTGTTTAACAACACAGCATCCCTTCTCTAAACTCTTGGAACTGAAGTTAATGAACAAGCTACGGGAGAACATCAAGCATAACAAAATACAGCCATAAGGCGTGTCTGTTCTAAATATTCTAATTAAAGGCGCTTTTAAATACCTAAATAACAGATTTCCCTACCCCTTCATATACCTCAATTTGTGAAATCTCTACCCTTTTATATACTTGAAACCTGAACAAGGGACCCCTTTTGGGCGGAGCCTCGCTGCATAGGCCATAACAAGGAGTACCTTCTGGGCGCGGGAGGTATCGGCGAAGGGTAACGGCACTAACGGCCACTGGTTCGAGTGAAAAGAGATATAAAGGAAAGACAAGACAGGCAAATCTTATGTTTTGATAGAATATGTGTACAATAATTGTCGGAATTCGGTTTCAAAAAAAAAGAAGATCAAGGTGACTCTCTTACCTTGATCTTCTCTTGGTTCTTTCGAGGAAGACGTGTGAGTGATTCTGCAGTGTGACGCCCAAGAACAGAAGGAAAACAAGCCATACCGCAGCCTTTTAATATTTTCAATCAAACTGAAAAACATGTCTACTGATTGTTCCGATGACGGAATAAGCTCCGAGGAAGGTTTTTTCCTGAAGATGCTGCAGATGACAGCAGACGGATAGCCATACGCGTGTACGGCGTTGGTAACAGAATTGATCTCACATGATTTCCCTTCTGTACGTGTTGAGCTAAGCGGATTAGAAACACGATTTATCTCAAGGGTACATGGAGTACTAATGTTGTCTCTTTTCGTGATTGTAATTGAAACAGGATGTTACTAAGACAAGTAGGGGGATTGGGAACTTACATAAAGAATCATATGCATGGAGTCGACAAGTTAAAATTGTTGTGTCCAATTCTGATACGGATTTTCTTAAGTTCTTGATGATATGATAAAGCTGTCATTGACATAGCGTTTCCAGCCTTCAGGAGGAACTATTACAGATGTTGTTACTGATTCTTCAACAACGTCGATACAGAGGTTAGGGACGATTGGAAAGGCAGGGCCACCCGCTATATCGAACTGATTTCCATCTCCCTTGGCCCAAAGTCAACCCCATTTATTTCGAACTCCATATTGGTAGGGTTGAAAAATAACTGACGTGAGACCATGTTGGAACTTAGCAGGAAAATTACAGTTTGGTCTTTACATAGCACTTTAATGTGCCTTTCAATAAAATGCGGACTCCAGAATTCAAAGCTCAACCGACAAATGCGTTTTTTGCTACCGGCAATCAAATGTTCGGCGGCTCCTCCTAACTCCCGACTACTGCCAGTAGCATGAGATGTTCCAAGTTAGCCGATCTGGACCTCTCTTTTTTAATTTATTCAAAACGGCCGCCAATTAAAGTTCGAGAAATGATGACGTTACTAGCTAAAGGCGTTCGAGTAGGAGCTCGGAGGGGTCTAAGGCGGCTAATCGAGTGGGAGGTCGGAGAGGACAAGTAAGAGGGAGGGGTCTGGTGACGAAGTCGGGGGCACCGGTTCCAGGCGCGCTCGAGTGGGAGGTCGGACCCGCTTCGAAGAGGCCGGCCACCCTCTCGGAGCACCCCCTCTGGCCACCCCCTGCTCGGGGGTGGGTTGACGTCGTGGCCGGGGGCAAACCATTTGGCTATTTACAAGCGTGGCCGAGGATTTGAACCCGGGACTACCGAGAAACAAACGGCCAGGTAGTGATCTGAGTGGGGGTGCTTACCATTTAGCAAAAAAATCCGGAAATTTTGGTTGAAAGTCAAATGGAACAGTAATTTTCCGGAAAATCCGTTCGGAAATTGTAGACTATCTTCAGAAGTAGTCCTCTTAAGGACGGTGCCTACTTTTGTTAGTGCGCACATGTTCTGCGCATCACGCAAGACATGCTTTATGCGCCACGCGCGCGCTGGGTTGACATTGACGCAATCGACTACGCTACCAAGTACACGACTAAAATGAAAGCAAAATTTTGCTACTGTGACCACATCAAGTTTAATGAACCTGTACTTAAACCAGGAACACCAGAATAGCAGCATATCGCTAAACACTAACGGTTAACGTCTTCCAGCTGAAAAACTAGCTGTTATCTGTTGAAAATTATACTGAAATCGAACTGTAAACATCATGGATACTATCCATGGTAAACATGTACATGCAGATGGCGTAGTGTGCGCGCAAAACAAGTGCGAGATACGCAAATGTTTTACTTACTGGGAAGGTGACAGGAAAAATGTAACGGGCACCATAAAACTTTTCAAAAAAGATCAATAAGTTTAAAAAACGCGTGGTTACCCCTACATTTTACGCTATGAAATGGAAGTGGCAAGCCTATTCAACACGTGATTAGTTTCTGGTTGAGAGCAAAAGGTATTTAGATTGTATTTTAGGTGAACAAGGGGAAGGCTGTCAGGGACGCCAAAAGCGCTGTTGCAACGATTTTGTTATTAAAAACATACCAAAAATGGTTCTTATGTTACCATTTACCATGTAGTTTTAAGATCTTTATAACTGTGTTTGCTTTTCTGTATGCGAAGGCGAATTCTAAGGAAATCTGTGAAGAAATATGCTTTCCTTCTTTTTTCAGAAAAATGTTGATGTCAGCATTTTTGCTGAGATTCAAGGCTAATTATCTCGAAAAAATGCGTGGTTGCCCCCATTTTTCTTTGTGGATTCTAGTAGCCTTTACAAGGATCTATTTTTTCCGCATGATCCTAACTTGGCGCAAAAATCTTTGTATTGAGTAGGCACCGTCCTTAATGACTTTTAGGCTGATTTAGCAAGAGAACGGGAACGTCACTTGACGACGGCGCGCCCAGTACAAATACCCAAATATGGTTAGATGACGACTGCAGGGCGCGCGGAATAACCTGGATTCTGTTCTAATTCTGTTCTAATATTTGGGTGTTTGTTCTGCGCGCGCCGTCGTCAAGTGACGTTCCCGTTCTCTTGCTAAATCAGCCTAATAACCGAGAGTGAGATCATTACGGGAAAATCTCAAACTGAGGCCTTGCCGTATTGACCGAGCGATAGCGAGGTCAATACGGTAGGCCAAGGTTTGAAATTTTCCCGTAACGACCGAACGGTCGAGGATATTATATGGCTCATGAATAAACTCATGAATAGAGAAAAAAATCATTCGAACGGAAGTCGTCAATTTTCATCCGGCGATGCGCGCGTTTACTGATTTGTACGGGTCCGCAAGTGATCCCAGAACCGCAATTGATCCCGGACCGCAAATGATCCCCAAATTGGACCGCAAATGATCCTGGACCGGAAATGATCCCCGATAGGGACCGCAAATGATCTCGACTAAAAAATAACGAATGGCATGGATGGTGGGATGGGTCGATAGGGAATTGGCGTACGTGAATACCGATGTTTTTATTAAAGCCATCCTATAATTATAATGGCTTACAACTTGCTTTTTTTCATACTTTCGGCTAAATTTTGTTGCTAACTACGATATTATGAATATCACCACTCAATCATCAAAACACGACTTGGCTTGCATTTCTTTGCAATTCTCAGTAAAATTATGATCCGTGCAACATACGCTACATATTCTCATTTGTTAAGCATTGATGTTTCGGTGTTATAGTTAAATCACATTTTATCACCCATTAACGCCATTCGTCTAAAGTTTTAAACTAAAATCTAACCATGAAGCAACTATTAAGGAAGACGCTGTCACCTGAGTAGACCCTCAAGCCCACAACGCTCACTCTGTAAAACACCTAGTGTGTAGCACTGGAAATTTGAACAAATTTATTTTGTAATTTTTCCTTGGTCGTATTTTGGTTTTGATTCCTCGGAAATGACTACTTGAGTATTCTAAGAAGCCAAAATTCCAAGCTATAGTTATGAAGTTCAGCTTCATGACCAGGCAACGCCAAGGCTTGCGCTTCGTTTTGACAAGTTAGCTGTTTGATAGATGTTTGATACTATCGCCACCGGGATTTCGAGAATGTTTACAAGTATGTGTTTTTCCAAGACTTCTGATTCAATAGACCGTCTTCACGTAACGTGTTTTTATCCTCATTAGGCATAAGAGGCGCCATCTTGGAATAGCAAGCGCGCAAACACCACATCGAGGCTAACGTTGACCCGGGAAACAAAAACAAAGAGAAATCACAGCTGTTTTGCTCGCGCGTTCCTCTCTGTAGCTATTTTCTTCGATCAAAATTCTCATAAAGTACAAAGACAAGGAAATTACGACCCTTGAGGATATACAGAAACTCTCAGTGAAAGATCTGAGGGATATTTTGAAGAGTAATTCGGAAAGAGCCGGCGGAATAAAGGCGGACTTGGTGCTGAAAGTGTACGCTTTGATTATGCGGAACGTGACAACGCCGGCTGATAACGCCCAGGAAAGTGTGGAAATCACTGGCGACTTCAAATACGACGAAATCCTAAGACAAATCTCCGCTCTTGGATGGTCTACTGACTTGCGTCAGCTTCCAGAACTGAAATTTATTCAGCTGTACGATTACCTTGTCGTGTCTACACGCAAGTACCGCCACATTGTGCTAAAAGGCACAAACTACAAGAAGCTGAAAAGTTACCAATTTTTCTTCGAAGGCAACGTTAAACAGCTGGAAAGCAAAGCTTATCAAGGCAAGACCTATGTTGAGGCCAGCGTTCTTCCTTCAATGAAGAAGAATCCGTAGAGTTTTAGTGGAGTTCTCGCCTCAGTGTGACATTTTGCGAGCAGCGTGCACGTGTCCGGATGGACTTGGCAGACTCGACAAAGGCAAATGCAACCACGTAGGAGGCGTACTGTATGCTATCGAAGATTTCACAAGGAGAGGATTGCAAAAACACGCTGAACCATTGTCCTGCACGTCACGGCTGTCTGTATGGGTTGTGCCGCGCAACCAAAGTGTCGCAGCAAAGCCACTAGACCAGGTCTTGATTAGAAAGATACGATTCGGCAAGAAAAACATTCGTCCGCAACCCAAGATCATAAAATTTGACCCAAGAGCGCCAAATCAGGGAACAAGAGAGGAAGAGAGTTTCAAAACCTTCAGTGAAAGTCTTCAGAATTGTCTCCCTGCCAGATCATTCTTCTTGTTTCACGACATCAAGTCAAACTGTCTAGAGGCGTCTGACCCCGAAGAGCAAGAGGAGGAGCCAGAGGGTGTGCCCTTTACAGATAGTTACGATATAGCTACCAAGCACTTAAAATCTATGGTTGATGAAGACATTTCTAACTTAACTATCACCCAGGAAGAGATCCAGGAAACAGAAAGATTGACACGATGACAAAAGCAAAACAATCTTTGGTTTGAAAAAAGGAAAACTCTCTTGACAGCCTCAAATTTTAGAAAAGCTGCCAAGACTTAAAGTGGAACCCTCAAATAAAGTAAAATCAATTCTCTATTCAATCTTCACAACAGATTCTGTTCAATATGGCATTGAAAGTGAACCAATAGCAGTGAACTTATATATTAGGGAAATGCGAACAGCTGGGATTGATTTCACAATTGAGGAAGTTGGGCTACTGGTGTCTAAGGACAAACCATACCTAGGAGCCAGCATAGACAGAATTTTCACCTTCACGCACACCCAAGAAAAATGGGGAATGGAAATTAAATCCCCCTTAAGCAAAGCTAGCATGACTATTGAAGAGGCATGCAAAAATAAAACCTTTTTTCTGGAGAAACTTTCTGATGGAACTGTAAGGCTTAAAAGAAATCATGACTACTATATTCAAATTCAAGGGCAGCTCTACTGTTCTAACTTGGATCTGAAAGGTATTATTCTCACAGTGTACTTTGGAGAGGACAGGCCACTACTTCTGGAGAAGATTTGCTTAGACAATACTTGGTCCAGTGACTTTCTGCCCAAGATTGACTTCTTCTACAGAAGGGCACTTTGCCCTGAGCTTCTTACCAAACGAGTACAACGGGGAAAGATTCTCTACCTGCATGGTGGCTGGCTGGCTATTTCCGTTGTTTATTATCCAAAAAACTTCCAACACACCCAAACGAAAGCGAATAAAAGCGAAGAAAGGCGTCGTTTCCTGTACAAATTACACCAAATGTAACATACGACTCAACGTTAGCTTCGTTGTGGTGTTTGCGCGGCTGCTATTCCAAGATGGCGCGGGAACCGTGAAAAGGGCTATTAGCGTGCTTCCTTTAGAAACCAGGGCATTTTGAATTTCAGGGTTATGTAGGTTGCGTGACACAAAGTTACGATCGAGTTTGTTGAAAAATATACTTATCTCATGATTTTGAGCCTTTTTAGAAGTTAGAGCATTAGGAAAAGTGCTTATGTAAATGCTTGTTTGTTTAGTACTGATAATTAGTCGCCTGGAAAGCCAAAGTAAGTTCCAGATGTTTACACTATATTCCGGCCGCCATATTGGTGTACCACGGATGTATACCAACATGGCGTTTTCTTACTGGGCTCTGTAAATTTCTGGGAAACATTTACGACGAATTTCTGAAGTTTGGGGAAACGCGCAGGGCTAAAACTTGGAGAAGTGTCTTATTTAGTTATCTTCTATAGCGTAAATCACAATTTCTTAGCTTTTTCAATTGGTTGGTTTTCGATTTACTAATTTTTTTATTACGTGACAGTGAAAACGATCTGAACCGTTCGAAGAACAAAACAGCAGCTGTGAAATATTTTTTTGTAAAATGATAAAACATGTTTTTTAGTTTATAATTTTTGTATATGTTTTCACCTTCCTCTGATATAAACCCATGCCATTCCTTATTTTTTGATCGGGATCATTTGCGGTCCAATATGGGGATCATTTCCGGTCCGGGATCATTTGCGGTTCACTTTGGGGATCATTTACCGTCCGGGATCAATTCGGCATGTCTCTTTCACAGGTCACAGGTCACAGGTCACAGGTCACAGGTCACAGGTCACACTCAAAACACTCAGTAAAACTCGCGATATAACAATTACCCGAGATTCCCAAGAGGTTTATCGATGTTTCCATGCAACAAACCCTAACTTAAAATGTTTTACTGTATAATTTTAATGAAAAAAATTCTAGGGGTGGTATATGTACGAAATGGGTTGAAATGTAGCTTTCAGACATGTAGTGTTAATCAGTATTTTATCGTAATAAGATAATTCATTATGATAGCAAATTGAACTGTTTTATTTCTCTTTTTTTTGAAATCTTTACAACGAGTATGTACTAAACAGAAACAAGACGGTCCCCTATACCTCCTCTGAAAACAATTTCACGCATAAGTAATTGGCCTTTTCACGCATCACAAAAAATTCGAAAACAGTTTCACCTTCACAGAAAAAAAGAAGCAATCACTTTTCACGTAAACATGCAAAGGCTAAATCATGTGTCACATAAAAATACAAATTTTATCCACGTTTCTCAAAACATACAGAACCCTCCATTTTGATGCATCGAAATGCCGTGTGTGACACATCGTGACAGACTAGATTCTAGGCCCTCCTGGTTCACTGTCGCTGGGGTTAGTTTCTCAGTCTTCCAGCCGCAAGCGCGTGGAATGGGCAGGTTTTACATCTAGTTTGGTGTACTTTACGAGCTTTAATGATGCTAAAATCTCCGAAAAAAAGTGAACAATTATTCCCGCAAAAGTCGTTGGTTCACAAATCACGCGTAAGTAAATGCATAATTCACGGATCAGTGTAAGCCTCTTTCGTTTTCATGTTATATTGAAAGGCTACAAACAATTTATGTTTTCAACAGAAATAAGTCTTGGCTTTCGTTGGATCAATTTTTTTTTTATTTCAGTGCTATAGCTGATTTCCCCTATGCGTTTTTTTTTTTCAGAAAAGAGCCGTTATAGTTACACTTAGGACGCACTTGTATGCATCTGTTTCATGACGTTTAGGCATATTTTTTGGTGACCTGTGACCTGTGACCTGTGACCTGTGACCTGTGAAAGAAACCTGCCGGGATCAATTGCGGTCCTGGGATCATTTGCGGACCCGTACAGATTCATTCATCGTCTCAAACCCAGGGCAGAACAACACAGTCAGTGAACTTCACCACTGTATTACGTATTCCGTTAAAAACACTCATTTCTTTACGGGAAAAGTGACTGTCACAGCCTCAAAAAGGTATTTTAGTATCGTGGTACCACAAGTTGATGGGGGAGTTTTTCGGACTTTTGTGGCGAAACGTCAACGCATATAGAAAAGACAGCAAGTGCTTCAAAATTGTCCAAACCAACGCTCTTTCGGTGAAAGAAAATACTATGCTTCAGAATGCACTGCTCAAAATGAGCTTAACTCGATCTCCGCATTCGCTTTCGACAACATATCTTCGCCTTCTTCATTCTGGGATTTATGGATGAACTTTTCAAGCCTTGTGAACGTCTGCAGTTATCAGAAACACTGCTACCGACAGAAACCGTCCGATTGTTTACATCTGATGATCTTGGAAGCTGATTCACAATTGCTTGTGTTAAAGCGAGGGAATCTATTTCATGAGAACTTTGACGGAGTTCAATACTTCGTTAATTGTTGTGACTAAGATGATAACTTATAAATTTCTTCGTGGTGTTCTGCTCAGGATACGAGAGAGATCTGACGATGGTGTTTTCACTTAGCGATTTCGATAAACTTTGATTGTTTTTCACTAGTGCCCGCCAAGGTTACCGGCTGGTAAGTCAAAAACGACTTCTATGTAAATTTTATTAAGGAAATATCTCTAAACTTTTAGCCACTTTCATTCTCTTACTGATTTTAATCGGCTTTCATCGCTTCAATGCGCTTGAATTTTCAGAGTCGGGCTCTTCCTAATTTGCATAATCCGTAATCGGCCCGTGGGCATGCTTATTATATGGCTGTGTCTCACAAAGACTGGGAACTACCGAATTCACGAATTTGATTGGCTGAAATCGATATTGACCGCGGTCTAAATTTTCCCATCTACACCGGCATCTCGACCGGTTTCATTTTGTGAAATGAGTGAGTGAGTGCGTGCGTGCGTGCGTGCGTGCGTCTTACTCTCCAAAGGGAGGTAGTGGTCTGTTTACAATAACAGTTTAACATTAACTAGTACAATAAGAAATAACATTCACTTGATTCTTTTATAATTCAAATAAAATTAAATAAAAATTATAATGCTCATTTCGTTTGTAAGTTGAGAGTCTCTTTTTTTTTTTTAAACATTAAGTTGATATATTTACCTATTATTTTTGATGTAACTCTATTGTCAGCTCTAAGTAAGTACTTAGTTCTCTTGTTATCGCTCAGATTTGCGTAAAGTGCATCTTTGTTTGAAATGTGAGAATGGAGCTCAACTCTTATGGTAGCGTACCCCTGGCAATACATCAAGAAATGCTGTTCGTGTTCTACACAATTTTCTTTGCATACTAAGCATGTTCTTTCCTCTACTGGGATTGATGCTCCTTTATTTGAGTGAGTGAGTGAGTGAGCGAGCGAGTGAGCAAGCGAGGAAACGAGGGAGGGGGGCAGGGAGGGAGGGGGGAGGGAGGGAGGGAGGGAGGGAGGGAGTGAGGGAGGGAGTGAGTGAGTGAGTGAGAGATGTATGTGTGTCACACCAATCAGATTGGATCTACTATAAACAGCCAATCAAATTTCTTGCTGTAAAGGTAAATGGTATGCGAGAAGATTTGATCCCGACACAGTTTAGAACAGCTATATTTATTCTTCCATAAGAGAGGAGGAAGTATTCATATATTGGGTTTACTTCCACATTTTCTGTGGGTTAGGCCGAGGATTTTAGTTAAATGAACGAGATGAGCCTTGAAGTTTGAAACAATTCGTGAGTTAGTAGTATGCAAATTGAACGAGATATTTTCATTTTTAGTTACAAAGGTAACTTGATACTTTTGTTTTTCACAAGAAGTAAATTCAGTTAGAGGTCACGAATTGTCGCTTCTAGTTCTTACAACATGTTTTAGAGGCGACGAGACTTTAGATTTGAAACAGTTTACAATAGTAAGTGCAGGTGACGATTGTTTTGTTCTTGTTGCATGCAAATATAACGAGATATTTTTATTTTTTAGTTACAAAGGGTAATTTGACAATCTTGTTTTTCACAAGGAAGTAATTCAATTAGAACTGGCGAATCATCACCACTCTTTCCCACGAGATGTTTGCTATCTTTAGTTACAAATGGTAACTTAACACTTGTTTAGAGCTGACAAGTTATCAACTATTGTTTCCAGGATATTAAACAAAAAAGAGGCTTTCATTTCTGGACGGTTTTTACGTCTTTGCAGTAGCAGTTTAATACTTTTACTTGATGACATTCATTTCAGTCCGATATTTTTAAAGGTAAAAAGTATGAAAACTGTTCAAATGTTCTTTGAAGACTGCACGGCACCAAGTTAAAGTGCAATTTAATTAACTCAGATTTTCAACGTGTCAGAGAGGATTTTTTTATCTTTCTTTCTATTTTCGGTGAGGTAGTGTTGTGTCGTGTTGTGTAAAATGGGTAAACTTGCGACTCGTATAAAATGCGAAAAGGTCTCTTATTTAACTTGAGTATTTTTGAGCAAGAGTTCCTCTTAAGGGTTGGAAGGGCTATGTGATCGGTGAGTGACGGAGTTATGCATGTGCGAGTGTCACACCAATCACAGTGTGGGTTGTACCAAAGAACGAAACAAATTGCCTGTTGGAAAATAAGATGGTATCTTCATTAATCTGGAGACGTGTCAGATTACTGTAGTTTGTTCAGTCAAACATTTTATGGCTTACTATTTAGCTACCTTACCATGACCGATGTAACATCGCATGTACATCATAAATTCCCAGTTTCTTTCTTGCTGTACATCGCAACCAAAAAACTTGTCAAATTAACCAAATCATTACTGTAAACAGCTCCATGAATGCTCCTATCTCCGACACTTCACAAAAAAATAATAACTCTTGCATGCCTTGCGTGCCTATGTTTTTCGGAAAGGCGATAAGACCTAAGGTTTTCGGGAAATGGACAAAAAAGCCCTAATAAATTCAAGAGTACTCAAGTTCCCCTAGGATAACCGAACAGGTAAATTTTTTTAGTGCAACCTTAAATTAACCTACCAAGCTTTAAAAGTACTCCAGATAGCCTAAAACAGCATTTAAAAGCATTCGAGAGAAAACGGTTGTTGGGTGCCCCTCAAAACGGGCCAGTAATGTTACTCACTCTTTTCTTTTGATCATTCCAGAATATAAGGATGATGGGCCAAAAAATATGAGTCAGCTGTGTTACTGTGTAGTTTTCCATCAGTCAGTTGTGCTATCCAGCCACATTTTCTCATCATTTTGTTCCCTGACTTTACAGCACCGAGAAGCTTGGTTATTGGTCCATGATATGGGGAGTACTCCCTTATATAAGCTATTAAAAAAAATAGTTATGTCTGGTTCCAAAGGGTATGGATTTGGAGTCATTTTGGTCTGAAATATGGTATAGATTTTAACCATTTTGATTTTAACCATATTATGCTTTATTCAAAATTATTAATATTTAAATATTTTGTCATTGTTGCTGTTTGTTTTCGCTGTTGTTGTTGTTGTTGTTGTTGTTGTTGTTGTTGTTGTTGTTGAAGACCATTATGTCTTAGGGTGCGTTTCTTTAAGAAAATCCAAGATTGGATTCTTAAATCTCAAAGAATCTGAAAACGGATTTTGCGTTTCTTTACTAAACAGATCAATCCAAGATCCCTGGGATCATGGTGCGTTAAAGGAACTGAAGAATCCACACTGGGAGTGGATTCTAAAGTTCCTTTGATGCACCATGATCCCAGAGATCTTGGATTAATCTGTTTAGTAAAGAAATGCAAATTCCGTTTTCGGATTCTTTCAGATTTAAGAATGCAATCTTGGATAATTTTTCTTAAAGAAACGCACCCTTAATTCTCAGTACTGTAATCCCCTGATGAGTTTCACAGATATTCACAATTTAAATAATGCATACCCAGTTTAAGATGGAAAACAATGAACACTTGTCACCCTTTCAGTGCCATGTTCCAATGTAGGCCTAAGGGGTACCCAGTGATCTAAGTGTCGCACTTTGAAGTCATGTCATGTTCTTTATCACAAGCTCTCTGTCCATACCAGACAGTCTGGAAATTAAAATAATTCATACATATACAGAAGCCATAAACTATTACTGTGATTCTCCTTTCAGTTTGTTGATAGCCTCGGCAAGCATTTTGTTGCACATGGCGGCATAGGGATTCATTTGCACAACCATTGTTTTAGCAAATGTACTACCAAGCTCTGCAGCCTTGCTGAAGTCTTCAAGAGCTTTTTCCTCCACTCCATTTAACCTGTGGATTAAGCCTCGCTGAGTGTAAGCCTGGGCTGCAGCAGCTCCTTTGTCTCTACTCAGTTCAATAGCTTTGTTCAAGTCTTCCAAAGCACTGCTGATATCCCCTAAAGATAAAAACAAGATACCCCATAACTCAAGTGTATTACTGACACAAGCAAATAACTACTTCTCTAAGTGGCAGTCCATCTGTTATGTTTCACAGTCTTTAATTTTATAAATTTCAGTCTGCAATATTGTGAAAATAACCCAGCTGGCCAAAATTCCTCCATAAGATGAGTTAGTATAGGTAATTGTATAAATGCAAGTGCAATTAAGGATTTAAACTATGGGTAATATTTAAAATTCTCCCAAAATTACATGAACCTTTAGGCAAATGCAATTTGAAAGAATTTTCTAATATCACGAGTAGTGTAAATCCTTTATCGCTCGAGCTTTCATATGATTACTCATTTAATATATGACAGAGAAAATTACAAACACGCAAATTAATTTGTATATGATTACTCATTTATTATATGACTGAGAAAATTACAAATGCATAAATTAATTTGCACCGCAGTGCAAATTAAAAATTAACGATAAATATCTCTCCTCCCAGCCAGTCACAGTGAAGTGATATTAAAGTTCTCTGCCAGTTTGCTAACAATGCAATTCCTGAGATGACACATTTGCCATAAACATTTGAAGATGACCTAGTGTAGAAAATGTTCAGTGCTTTTTACTTTTAACTTTTTTAGCCTTGGAACTAGAAATTATTTTAAAATCAAAGCAAATATTATGGACATCAACATTTATATCTCAAGTAATTGTTCTGAGTCACCTAAGCCTACTTGAAACAGCCTTCACCACCTCACATCCAAGAGATTGAGCATCTGGAATACTAGGTGATGGTACCTTTGTAAGGATATCCAGTTGCAAGTTGTTATAGCAAATGCAGGGGCAACACTGAAGTCTAGGATTATATTAAGACTCAGAAGCACCAGAAAGCAATTTTATCCATAACATTCATGTTCTTTAGTAGTTAGTTTGCACTGCTTATAAATACTTTAGCTTTAAAGTGCTTACAACCCAGAAATGGTGACCCCATTTCTATTCCATGCATACCATTAATAAATTTACTATTCTTGTATTATGACTATTATGATTTAACTTATTTAAAGGTTAAACAAAAGCCATGGAAAAGATTCAGACCCCCGGGGGATACTTGACCCATGTTTGGGTATAGGGGTGCCGCTGAGGGTTTGAAATAAAACCCTGACCCTGTTTAGGACAAAAATACCCTAAAAACCCTTCCCTGTGTAGGCAACACCCTTTTTTTTAAGACCCTGTTTAGGACAAAAGACAAAATACACACTCTCTCATTTTACAGGAATTAAACTGTTCAGTAAGCCATTCCAGTCAGTGAAATCATGTTTGATGCATCTAAAACTCAGTTATTGCATCTCTACACTTGAACTAAACAAAAGGCCATCAATCATCAAGCTCTAAATTATTTAAATTAAAGGACACCAACAACAATAGCATTCTTGTCCAGAAAATGATCTGATGTTGATTGATGGCCTTGTAATGGCTGGTTAACGTCTCTCAGCTTGTAATACCATACCCTGTTTAGGACAGGTTCTGACCATGTTTAGGACAGAGGCGAGTAAAATTGCATGCCCTGTTCAGGACAGCAAGGCCAAAAAATCACACCCTGTCCAACAGCACATCCCAGTGTAGACCAAATAAGGGAGTACCCTCCGCCAATTAATGGTTGTACTCTTTGTACCACTTGTGACGTCATCAATTTAAATGTCACCAGATATTATTGATAAGCAGATGGTAGAGCTAGGATAGGCCTTTTCCGTATAATGGTCAGGTTTAGATATCGACAACATTCCGACGTCACAAATCGAAAAACAACATTTTCAGTTTTGGTGCAAAAACGGTGGTAAAATGGTCCACTATGCCTATGATTGATCAAGGTCCATTTCTAGGCTTCACCTGTAGTTAACATCCAACTTTTCAGGACAGCCAGAGAGAACATGAAACACAAAAGGTGGCCAGAGTAAAAGGGCCGGGAAAAAAAGGAAAGGGGCAACAAACAAAATTGAGAACGGGTAATGGCAAAAAAAAAGAAAAGTCCAAATTTTGGCTTATGTGCATGCCCAGAATTGAAATATTGTTCAATTTTGTACGTAATCCTCGAAAAATCTCTCTTTTTGGTAAAAAAAAACGCTATCTTAGCAAAATTTAGGCTTATTTAGCGTCATGGCAACCAAAAAACCTGACTAAACGGTAAAAAACGGTAGTGTTTGGCAAACGTTTAGTATTCAAAGGGTTAATAACTTATTCCAGAAATATGTTTGCCCAGGCCTAATTCGCTTGAAAACGTAACTATACCCAGGGGCTAAAATGTGAAATGATTACATGAACTACAAGCTGAACTGAAAGAAATATTGAAAACCCTAACCAGTACTAATAGTCCTAAATCGTAACATGAACATCCCCCTCCGTATCATATAGAGAGACCCTCCTACCCCCTCCCCTGATAGATATCTTGGTGAATATTCAAAATAGAAAATTGTCTACAACCCATTACGGGTGTAAGTTTCGATGAACTTGTAAGGACGTTAGCAAACAAGCACCGCCTCGATATAACTACCTTTTAACCTCCACAGCTGAGCCCTGTTATTGAAACAAGACGGACGAGAAGGACAGATTTCACAAGCTTCGTTGAAACACTCCAATGCTCCTTCCAAATCCCCTTGTTCCGCTTTCTCAACACCGGATGTTTCTAAATCTTTCGCTCGTTTGGACTCCTCCGTGTTTTCGACGTTAATTTCATTTTCATTTTCATTTTCATTTTCAATTTCATGCTTTGGAGGAATGTCACCAAGGGGTAACAAAGGATTAAAAATGCTTTGCAAAACAGCTCGATCTTTCTCGCTGGTCGCCATTTTTTTCTGGAACGGAAGGCCCTGGAAACCACTGCTTTCCCGTATCCCGTCGTATCCCGTCGTATCCCGTATCCCGGATTAGGTAGATCCCGAAAACTCCTCTACTTGTAGGCTTTCTGTCATGATTTAGGCTCATTCCTCCGACACCTCGTGATTACATTCGATTCGTTAGTTACAATAATTTCGCAATGATTTGCCTTTCGTTTCGTTTAATTTTGTTTCTTTTTTCTACGGTCAATTTAAGCCTCAAGCTCAGGTTACACGAACTTCCGGTAGTTTTCCTAAGACTGGGTTCTAATATTCTCTATTCTCGTGACTTGTACAATTATTTCGTGAACTATTCCATGTCTATTTGTGATTTTTGAAGTCCGTGGTTGTCTTGCATGCACGATTTGATATGGAGGGAGCTATTAGAGTTACTTTGCCAGCAGTTTCATTAAAGGTGAGTGGTGCTTTATTGAAATCGTATTTTCTGTACATGCCATACCATGTAAGTCTCACAATAATACCCACATATTTCTGTAATGGGTCTAATTAATCTATTTAGTCTATTTAACCTTTGTTCTGCAAATTGTGAATAGGTATGTCAAGCCCGTGTTCATTTGCGTTCTTTCTACATTTGCAGATTGTTGTGTCAGTTCATTTCATTTTAACTATATGGTAAGTTCAACACCCCTTGAGAAAACTATGGCTGCACACGTACAGCTGAATTGCGGCGAGTACTTTTAAAAAAATACAATCAATTTTATGGTAATTAGCTAATGAACTTGTATGATTTAATGTAAGAAGTGTATATTGGTAGATTAACAGTAGTATGATTAATATCCTGACCACCTACATGTATGTGGTTGTATATATGTTACACATATGGTTTGAAATAAATTTTATTGTTACGTTCATGTAGAAACTGCAAAGTGTGCTCCCCAAAATTTTCATTATGAAGCAAAACAAAGTCATTATTCATGACAAGTTCTGGAAGTAGGCAAGATGAATGAAATCCTGCACTGAGTGAGCAAGATGGGGCTATCTTACCCACTTGGGAATACCTGCTCACTCAGCTTCCCTGCAAGAAAATGGGCTGGTGGTTTTTATACCATATAATTAATAACTACTTTTTGACCAAACTTGTTCAGTCAAACGGTTCAATGTTGGTCTTGTTCTTTTTTTACCCATGTTCATGGATTTCTCAACTGCCTAGCTCAATTCAAAAACACCCAAAAAAAGAACTTTGGCCAAATTTATCCAGGTATCTTGTCTGACCTAGATGATACATGGTCAATACCTCATGCTGTATATATTAGACTTGGAAACCTCACAAAACTTAGGTAGTGTCACAGTCGGTTGCACTTATAATTGTCATTATTACACTGAACCAAATAGCTAATTTTTGTGGACGGCGATTACCAGTATTTCATTCTTTGTTTGGTTTGGTTAATGGAGCCACAATATTTTTGTGTTTCATGGCTGTCCATTTGCCTGCTGCTTTGAACCTAGTACAGTATTGTTAGGAATACAGCATGGAGAGCAACAAATTTGTATACGGCATTGATGGCTGTTGCTTCACTACATGCCAGCAGGCATAAGCAGGGCTCTCATTAAGTTTTGAGTTACCTGTAGTCTCATTCTCCACACCCACAGCAAACTTGTTACTTTGTGGGTGAATTCTATCAACAACAGGCAATTTCACCCATAGCATCGAGGGAAAATCAAGCATACTCAGCCATAACAGGTGTTACGAGTTACAGTCCTTAATGACAGCCATGCATAAGGGCAGTAAGTAAGTAAGTAACTGATAGTCATAGTTCAGACTAGGAGATTATTAATGTTTGTAATTATTGCAGTGTAATGAGAAACATAGAATTGATCAGTATAAGTTCTGATGGCATGGACCACTAATGGCCAGACATAGACTTAATTTACCTTTATATGCAGTAGAAGTAAAAGCAGCTCATTATTGTTCAATCTATTCTTTATTTTTATCAAGGGGCGATCAGTTGAAGTGGTTACCGGAAACATATCTCTTTTGTAATTTGCTCGTACTAGCTGTAGGAGTTTGGGCAATAGCATCACCAGAGAATGAAGATGCATCACAGCTGGTATGTACATGTACACACAATATTAATCAGTTTAAACTACCACATAGATGCAAACCCTATCCAAAGAGACAAAAAAGGGACAGCACTTAACTACCAGAAACATAATATTACGTTGCTACTGCCAATTATTCCCTTCAAAGGTCTCAAAGTTAGTAATGTGCAGTGTCAGGAAATATCCATACCCACCCAATAAAGTTTGAAAATTCATCATGGGAGGGGTTCAAAAATTATTTTAAAAATTTTTTAAATTTTTAAAATTTTTGAAAGTATATGACACTTAACTATAATTTCTGGAGGGGCTGGGGTTCAAATCAAAAAACGTCCCATATGAGTATGGATATTTTCTATAACGGTGCAATGCAAAGTATTATTAATTTTGACATTTATTAACATTGATATTTTCTTCTTGTTTTATGCAGTTTTTGTGTGGAATGTTGTTTACAATACTACATGATATCATAGTTTTTTCTATTTTTTATACTCCAGGTAAGATGTATGTTCTCTCTAGCCACCCCAAAATATCTTAGTACATTTAAAACCTCCCTTCACCCTTTGGAATTTCCTATGATTCTTTTTTCAGGAGTGGATAAATGGTTATTTCCTGGAACTGCATGCAATATGACTGGTACCCTCTATGGGGATGTCATGGCTCAACTATATTCTGATTAATTTCTCCAAAGAAGGGTTAATTCATACTAAGCATTGTTCATGTACATGTAGTTTATTAATTAAGATGTTATTGTCCCATTAAAATCTGATAAGCTCAGTTAATGTACAGACTTTCAGAAAATATTCATTCTGCACCCCATGAAAGGTCATTGAAGATTCAGATGGGGTGAAAGCGCAAAATTTAAAAGGAACGTATATCAAATCTGAACTAGCTAGAATATTTTCCAGGGGAGTGAAGTAGGGAGGGGTGCCTCAAACTGAAACCCCTTCAAAGGGGTGGTTATGGATATTTTCTGTAACATTAACACATTGTATCACCAATTGGGTGATAACAGTCAGAAGAAAACCTTTGTAGCCTTAATTTGTTTGCCCTTCCCGGCCCTATAATCCATTTTTTGTTAGAGATATGCAAAATGATCCTTTGATGCTAAACCAGCAGCTTTTTAAGTGCTAACTTCTGCCTGGTTTTTTACTTCTTTGCCGAAAAGAACAGATACGGTTCTGGCTTCCTTCTCCTTATAGGTATAGAGAGACCCACTAATATAAAAATGGTGTTTGGCAGAAATACAGAAATTTATTAAAAATCACAAAACATGATGAAATGATCACAAGTTAAAGGAACAATAAAAATGCTTTGAAGCACATTGTCCACTCCAACTATCATTGTTACATAGAGTCTTATGTAAGTGAGGGTGGAGGGAAAAATGCTAGATGGCAGTCAATAATAATTATTATAGACATATCAGTGCAATGTACAATGGTCATAATTAACTACAAGTGGCACGTCATGACAATAAACAGCACTCTAGAATCCAATGAATACAACACCAACCCATGACATAAACCGGGTCAACTATCTACTGGCTATTTTAAATGAAATTTGGAAAATCTAGAAATACTCTTTAGAATTAAACCATGAAATTATAGGAAAATACGTGTAGAAGTATATGTTCGGATATGTCTAATGGTTATTAATTTTTTTTTTCTGTCTTTCAGTGCCTTCATCTCACTTTAGGTTTTGTGCTGGGTATCCTTTAAACATTTGTTTTTAAAACACTATTAATTAATCATTAGTAGTCCTTTAATCTCAGAATAATAAACTCCTCATAACAACATTCATCGCAAGTGAAGGTTAGGTGCTCAGGGAAAACAACCCAACGCTCACCCTGTAACCCCAGCCCCACAATGTAAGACCACTCACATGGCAGGCACTGCCTGCAACTCAACCACAAGCACCCTACAACTGCACAGAGCCCAGGCACCACTCATAATGAAACTAGAATTTCAGTGGAAAAGTAAAATAATAACCAGTAAGTACTACTAGATAATTTTGAATAAATCCTATAAAAATCCCCAGGGAAGGGCTGGGAGGGAAAAAATGCAAAGATCACACAAACACCCACCTGGTACAACGCAATGCACAAGGTAAACTGTAATATGAGCATACTGCAATGCAAGCCTGAGGTACAGAGAAGACAGCTGACCATTGCTAAGAACCAGCAACCAAAACTGCTGACCATGCAGTGGTGGAGTAGACCCTGAAGGCCCAAGTGCTAACCACAGGAATACATACATACCGAGACACACCTGGATGCCCCAACTGCTGAAAGACGCTTTAAACGCTAACCACTGATGCCAAGAGCTCAAGTTTCTTGTAGGGGGTGACAGTTATATGCCTTAACTGTGATCAATGGTAACACACAAACAAGTATATGTGCACTCAAAATGCACAGTTCTTTTAGTCCAATCTCTGTAATGTTGATTTTTGGCAACTTCTTGATCAAGGGCAATGCTGCTGTTTTAACTGGTGAGATTAAGAGGCATAATTGTCAACTGCCAAATATATTATATTACACTAGCTAAATAATGTAAACTGTGACCAGTATTGTCAAGCAGACTCACTGGTGATCACTAATGGGTAGAAAAAAAGAAGTTATTGGAAGATAGCTTTAAGTTATCAAATTCTCAGTAACATAACACATTCACTAACAATTTAGAGCACTTATGAAAATTACATATTTCCTTGACCTTTGATCCAACATTTTAGAATGGCAATCTTGAGTTTGATTTTGAAGGTAAGTAAATGCTGTGTCTTTGTTGTAAATACACAGTAGGCTCAAAAAGCAATCAAGCAATCAAAATTAGAGGAAGATATTTATGACTGAGCAGAAATGATTCAGGTACCCAGATTTTGGTGGTTGAATGTAAGTAGGGGTGACAAATGGCCCCTTAAAAACTCTGGGTCTCGCAAAATTTAGTCGAACTTCACAGGTCTCGCCGCATCATTTTGTTAGCAGTTATGTGCATGTCGAAGTCTCAGTTTTTTCACAAAGCTGAGTCTGGGTCTCAATTTTTTGCAAGGCTATCTCAGAAACCTTCTCACCTATAGGTTTTCTTTTTCAAATGTTTGCCCAACAATTTCTTTAAGAAAGAGTACAAATGCCACCTGAATAATCAAACTTGATTTTGCTACTACTATGTTTTATTTTGCTGTTTGATTTTGTTGCTATCAAATATAAGTGTGAATTTAGTGTATATATATATGTTGGTTGTAATGTATTGTATGTAGGTCTAACATAGCTGAATTAATTTTTTACGCTGTTATTTACTTGACCATGGCAGTGTCCAACCAGAAACCTCTTGCTATTTTGGTCACCACTCACTTATAAATTTTATTTCTTTACAGCTTAATAATATTTCTTAATTTTGACTTACTATTTTCATTACTTTACCACATAAAATGTATGTAAATGCCCTTTATAGTGTGAATAAAAAATTGAATCGAGTTGAAAGTCTGAATTCCACAAGACATATATACCGCCACATCATTCTGACCACGCTGTCTCACAATTGACTAAGTCTCACGTTTACCATCTGCCATCCCTGTTTACAAGTGCCTCATCATCAGCCAAGGTAAAATCTTACTTCTCAACTGTCTTCAAGCTGGTCTGATCTTCAGGGTGGTGTCAAAATGTTCACAGTGTACTTTGGAAATTGTTCTTAAAAAGAATCTTCAGTTGCTGTAAGAATGCTCCTGTCATGTGTTAAAAGATTTTGAATTTGTTTTGCTTTTCCTCATTGCAGCCTCTGTCTTGCTTGCTTATCTTTCAAAATCACCGTTGCCGAGGAGGAGCAGAGAGCTACAGCTGGTCAGGTAATCAGACAGATTTTGCAAATTAATTCGAGGGTGGTAAAGGGGAGGAGGGGGTCAAGATCATGTTTCAAGTACACGAACGTACATTACTTATGATATTTGAAACATTACGCCCAACAGCCTTGTTAAATGTCTTTGTCATCTGTCCGCTACTTGTTCTGCTTGCAGCAAAAAGAAATCCGAGCAACTAACACTAAGAGGGATGATTGTCCTGTCACAGTCACACAATATTGTTAATTACAGTCACAAATAATAGAAGACACAACCTAAATCACGGTTCACACAAATTAAATGCTTCTTTGTCATTTCATGGAGAATTATTTTGGAAAATCACGGTTCACGACTTCTAATGAAATCACAATTCACGAGAAAGTAACAAGCCATTTCACATTTCCTGGGAAAAAAATTAGGCCATTCACAACTCATGAAAATACTGTTTACCACCCTCTAATTTGTAATGTGTGTGAGCTGCGAAGCCTAATGGTTAATATGTGCTGGACTATGGAATGAGCTCTTTGAGCCCTGGTATGGTCATTGTGTTGTGATCTTGGGAAGACACTTTACTCTCAAAGTGCCTGGTACACCCAGGTGTGTAAATGGGTGCAGTGTTTAAAATGCTGGGGGGAAGTAACCACACAAATGGAATACCATCCCATCTAGGGGAAGGAGCAATACACATAGCTAGTCCCTTCAAACTACAGAAACCAGAGTTAAAAGTGTCAGTTGTTTGAGCCATTAGGCTTAAACGCAGACTTCTAACATTAATAACTAATTCAGTTATTTTATGTTATTTTTATATACATCCATACAGTATGTACCCAACTCATTGAAGTGTTCTGGTTCGATCACACTTTCCTTTAAGAACTTCAGTGGCATTTGAAACCTTCTCCCCCTTGCAACATTCAGTGAAGTTAAAGCTCCTTGGGGTGGCAGTATGGTCATTTCCTACGTCTAATGGTTTATTGCATATTCTCATCTGAGTTTGAATAAAATGCACAGTCATTCTTTAATCCTTGCCCTCCCATCCACTACATAACAACTACATAACAACTTTGTTACTCCATCTTCCAATTCGACCAGGATTGAGGATCCACATGAAAACCAGCTAAGGCTGATGTGGCTTCCTCTCTAAATATAGTAAATATTGTAGGTTTTACATGGTACCTTCACTAAATTTAGTTTTTCTGTTTAACCATGTGGAACTCAATTCTCTTATATTCCTATACTTTTAATTAAGAAGTTGTTATGTAGTAAACTTAAACAACCAGGTGTTTGTTTAATTTTAAAAAGTTTCAATTCTAGGTTCCCCTTATGCGACGATAGAGGGTCATACAAGCTCTAAACCTCCACCTGGTTATGGGCCTGTACCAGCCCCTGGAAACCATCCCCAGTCATAAGCCTGGACAAGAACACATGAACGTGATGCCATTCTCTGATCATATGTGAAAATAAACATTCAATTTTGCAAAAAGCTTGCTGAAATTTGTAGGCCTGTGACAATTTCTAGGAAAAGTTGATGACATTTCAGTATGTTGTAGTAAACAGGTATAATGATATATTGTTTATTATTTCCACGTGATGACAGAATTCAACACTCTTACATGGCTTTGGGATGGCTGTTTTATCTAACATATATGAGCATGTGTAGTTATGTCAATATTTTAATGTAGAGTGTGAAATAAAAGAATTTGTATTGATATACATTCACTGTCTGTGTGACCAACATGGAGGGGTGCTTACATGTACATGTTGTTAGACTGTTATTTGAGCTGTTAATTTTGATGAAATTCAGTGCAAATGAGGTAATACATTTTGCAACCAATGATTGACACAACCTGTTCCCTTATTTACAAAACTGTTACTTTTTTGTTATCTAAATACAGTGGAACCCAGTTAATCCAGTCACCAAAGAGAGGCCACAAAAATCTGGACATATTAACAGGGTGGCCTTAAAGAGGTTCTTGAAATAAAAAAATGGCTGGCTGAGCTTTCGCTCAGGCCAGAATAAAGTGGCTGTTGGCAGTAACGAGGTGGCCGTATTAATGAGGTGGTCGTAAGGCAGGGTTCCACTGTATTTACAAAATAATGAAGTTAGGCATTACAGCTATAATTGTCAATATCATCAATTTATCCCAAATTCCAAGGAGTGTATTAGCCAGGGGAGTGACTCCCCTTTAAAAAGGATGGGGGTGCGCATTGGAAATTTTGAAAAGAACCCCTAAGAGGTACCAAGATCTTGTTTTGTGGGCGTGGCTTGAATTTTGTTCACCCCTAAGGGGAACCAATTCTACAACAACACATTACCTCTTGTCAATATTTTATCAGCTTGTTACCCTAAAAGGTAGAGCAAAAGTTCCCGCTGTGGACCTTTTGAGGCTGAACACCCTAAGAGGTAGGAAAAACAGTTTTTTAACTCCTGAAAGGTACAATGAGCACCCCCATCATTTTTTATATGAGAGCCCCCCCACCCCCCACCCCTAAGTATATTTAGTACCTTTCAGTTGGCTAATTGTGAAGGAAGTTTCATACAAGAACGATATATTTTAATATATGAATTTCTAAGAGGAGATTTTTTATAGGTCTGCAGCTAATTTGTGATGCTTTGTTAAAGGCGCTCTTTATTTAGAACTATAGTATAATGATCATATCTTTTTATAACTATGACTGAAGTGTTAGGCAAGAAATGTAAGGGCTGGGCTAAAACAGACCATTATTGTGTGAAATTAGCTGTGTTTGTAATAAAATGTGATATCTCTGATATCCTTCAGGGCATGTTGAGACTGTCAACCATTCAAATGTTTATTTTGCAGGGAAAATGAATTTCATCATATCCTTGATGGATTCCACATACTGCAACGATAAAGATAACTGACCTTGTCAATCACAAAACAGTTGGTGGCACAAAATGGCCAGATACCAAGGTGTTTTGATTTGAGCCCCCAGGCACCCACACTTTATTTTGACAATTTTGACTTTTAAGCCACTTAGCCACCCCCTTGAGAGTTCCAATGGCCTTTCATGGAGTGGGTACAGGTCTTTGCCGGTGCCACACAATGATAATAGCATGATAAAACAATTGGCTAGTTTGCCAATTTCAAGACTGCCAGCATCCCTCACTGGCTTGCATGTTTGAAAAATTACCTTAAGATTTCTATGGAAAAATCTCTTGGCAAAAAAAGAAATATGAATAATCTAGTAAACAAGTATTAATACTAAAAGCCCAAATTTTCTTTGAGCAAATTAAGTCTACTCTCCTGTTCACCATTTTCCCCAGAAAAATGGAGCAAGTGGTCTAACCCTTTTTACCTTCAGTAGAATCTCTAAAGGATCGCAGACAAAAACCTACAATTTTTATGTAATCTTTGGGCACAAAGTGAAGTGAAGCAATCTGATTTCCACATTTCCAATAGAAAATGCCAAGTTTTTACTTCATTGAATAATGCACAATGACCCGAAAAACCCAAGTTATAGAGTTGTTGTTGTTTATGTTGCTTGGGTTGATCACAAGTTCCTCTTCCTGTTAAACATACTTCTGAAGAAAAGTTTGCATGATAAACCCAAGGAAAGATGAGTCTGCAAAGAAAGTCTATACAGTGGACCCTCTGTTAAGTGGCCACCCCTTATTAGGCAGCCAGTTATCAAAGTCCCAAATTAATTATCGTCAGTAAAATACTGCAAATAAAACCCCAATTAACTGGGCACCTCTGGCAGCAGCCATCTTTTGGTCGTTCCAATGAGTGTGTTCTCCATCATCCATACCTCTATTAAGTGACCAACCAAAATTTAATATACAATTTGGTTTTCTTTCAGAAAAGAGGATAACAGATAAGAGTCTGAGATATAATTTGATGACTGATAAAAACATTCAAATGCTTGTTTATTATGATTGTCTTGACGTGGTTGAATGTTAACGAAGCAGTTAACCCAATATAAAATATTAATATTCAAAGTACAGAAACACCTTTTCAGCAGCCACCTCCCATTTCCCTGAGGGTGGCCATTTCATGTGGGTTGGATTGTAGCCAGTATCAAACCAAACAAATGTCTGCCTTGACTAAATTATGATACGCACAGAAAAGAAGAGGTCATCAGAAATTTCTCCACTTGGGAATGAGCTTGAGTAAACATTAATCAAACTTGAAATTTGTCTGTGTAAGCAGGTCATTTTAATAAGGTTCATTCCATATTTATTACAAATGCCAGCTTCACAGCAGCAGATCACCAAAGGGCAGTAATGAGGAAAGTCTTATTAAACACCTCCATCACTGGAACATTTGGGTTCGACATCACATGTTGATAATTTCTGTAAACAACTTACAAAATCTCCCTAGACGTAATTATTAGTTTTTAATTCAAAGTTTCTTCTTGTTCACAATATCAAGTGCACATTGTCAGTCTGAATGAACCTTCTCCCACTCAATCTTCCGTTCTTCTTCTCTTTTCTCCTTCTTCTTCCTTTTCTCTCTAAGAATCTTTAAATTTCTGCGCTTGTACAAGTTTAGCTTCCTTCTTTTTCTATATTTATGCTTTTTCATCTTCTTACGACGTATTTTTAGGATCCTTTTGCAGTGTAAAGTTGTAGGAGCTCTTCTGGCATCTCCAATTGTAAGTTCATGACAAGCACGGTCACCAATGACTGTGCTGATACTTGAAGGGTAAAAGGGAAGAAACAATTCTTGTATTCTTTGCTCAGGACTTTCTGGTAATATAACATGAAAATTCTGATTTCTATAGTATGCTGCTTTGCCAGAATCACTTTTGCTAAGCAAACAGCAGTTGGGATTTTGCAACAAGAATGGGTAATTCTTGATGAAACTTGCTGCATTACTGTTGATTAGTTTTGCTGATCTTCCAAGTCGTAAATCTGAAAAGAAAAAGAAATACGAAATAACAACCAAGTGCCTAGGAGAGACTAGGCACTAGTAGGCTTAATGACGTTTTTCTCAAAATCTGCCCAGATGACCTCACCATGAGAATTCTGGAATTGGAAACTGGGTTGGATAAAACATTTATGTAAAGTAAATAAGATGGTATGGTCTAGGTTTTCCATGAAATCTTGAATCAAAGACAGGCTTTTACAACTTTCCATGAAACTGAACCATGCAGGCTGTTTATTTAGCTCATGCTCATGTGATGCCATTTATCAAATGCAAGAAACCAAAAGTAAATTAGAGCTCATTTATCAGTTGTTTATCTTTCTTCTCTGTTAAATTTTATCGGTCCTTGGCTTATAAAGACATATTTGAAAGCAGTTTGAATCTATCGCTTCCTATAACTAAGTGGTTTAACATGTTTCAAGGCTGACTTATTTGTTTGTTTGTTTTAAATTTTTGCCATTATAAATATACTTACAAAATATCAATATATAAGGCAAGGAAGCCCAGGCAATTGCAGGGTGTGCTACAGAGTCTCAGAAAAACTGTAGTAAGCCAACTTAAGCTTAAGTTACAGAAACTTTGTAGTGATCATAAATCTGTTGTTTCAGAACTGTTGTGAGAAGCACCCTGGAGGTAGATTTTGATGTTTTACTATAATAGAATAATATAAGGATGCTTCACTGACAACGTTTTTAGCAAATTCGAGTACTAACACATCAAAACTTATGTTGGAAAGTCGACTGTAAGCAAGAGAACTCACTCACATGCAAGCTCTTTTTTGCAAACCACAAGAGTGATTTTTGGTGCACGTGATCGAAAACAACAACATTGTTTATCAACAAGAATCATTGCTATACATTAATGCGTGGTTCAATTCCAACCGTTACCATCCTCTCCTGGGCAATCCCCACAACAAGTCCAGCCCTTCATGCCTGGGGGTGGGATATGGCAGTCTTCTTCCACAGTCTGGGCAGGGAAAGTAAAAAATTGCTTCATGCACAGTGTTTATCAAACGCAATGGCAACGCAGCATTTGTTGGACATTAATAGATTTTTTTGTAGGAAAGCCGCTACAGTTTGTTTCGCCTTGGCTGGAACAAAACAATGTATGGTAATGTATATTACTCTAAGTAGTATCCTTCGTTCACTAAACTCTTGAAAAACGTTGCATTCTTGACAAAACGTCTGTTTTTGCTATTGTACAGCAACCAATATTGCCACCATTTTTTTGTACATATTCAGACATAGTTGAGGTAGATAAGAGTCCCAGGGGTGGGAAATTGTCTCCTTTGTCGAGTCTGGGGGTGGGGAATAGACCGCCGAATAAGGTAAAAAATGTCAAATTCCCGAGTGTATGCCAAGATAACAGGTGGAATTGACCCACGCATTAACCCGCTGTTCAAACTAGTATACCCAATAAAACAGATACCAGACTTTGTTTTTCTTCACTAAACTTTCAAGACATTCCCATACACAGTCCATGACCTGATTTCAAACTTCTCCCTCGCCAGTTAAGGTTATGTTTGAACGAGAGACTCAAGCCTAGCTTATGCTGGCTTGTGCATTGAGCATGAGGATGATCGAAATAACCTTACTTAAAGTGTTATTAAGGTAAAATACCTTCTCTCGATACTCGCTGGGTTACTTTTCCATGGTGGCCGTGTACAGTCCGTAAATTCCAAGTTACCATTCTCGGAAAAAACTGCTTTTGGAGTAACTGCTTCATCCCCTTCGAAGCCGCCATGATGAAAAATGACTCGTTCTGAAACTATCGCGGCCAGAGACAAGGCGCGGCACCTCGGCATCTCAGAGAGGAGGGGGAGGGGGGGTTGGGGGAGGTGGTTGTCTTTTTAATTCCTCCTCTAGACTTCAGGGCTTGCAGTATGCCTGAGCAGTCAACGCGTATAAGACAAACTGCTTCTTTAACTGCTAATAAGCCAACAACCTCTATGCCACACCCGTCTACGATGCCAGAAATGCATTGACAAGGCTAGGTGTTTACTGATTGAACTATATTTGAAATTGGCAAAATTTCATACTTTCCTAGTTGGTGAAAAATCTGCTATACAGACTGTCATAATGTTATTTTGGATGAGCGTTAATAATATTTCTAATTCCTGAAATTTTGAGGTAGGGTCAGGAATGGGCAGATTTTTGAGAAAACAAGAGGAAACATCATTAAAACTACTAATGCCCAGTCTTCCCTTAAAATGCTTGGTTGTTCATTTTGACTGTTTATCGTTTGTATTTTTAAATTTTTGATTTGACAGTAACAGTAGTAAGAGAAATGAAAAAGGCATTGAGCTGGGCTCTTTTACTTCCTCAAATTCCCCCCCCCCCCCTCAGAGGAGGGGGTACTCCCAGAAAAATTTGGTGGGGGTGTGTGGCCCCCCTCCCAAAACCCTTACCCTATTTATGACTAAAATCTGTGATTTTTCCCAACCCTATTTATGACTGTTGCAGCTGACACAGTTGCCCTAAAACATAATTTTTTGGAGGGCTTTTGTTTGTGGTCTTATTGATAATGATGAAAGAGTAGCTTCTTCTAAAAAACATACCCAATTCAAGACTAGAGTACAAAAACCATATCCTATTAAAGACCAAAATGGCCAAATTGATACCCTATTTATAACCAAAACGGCGAAAAAAAGCACACCCTTCAGGGCCCCACATACCCATATAGTCTCCTCCCCCAGGCACAAAACTGTGGTAGACAAATTTAATGTGTAGATTACACAACTCAGTTTCAGTTCTGTCCAAAAAAACTTCTGTCCACAGAGATCAAAACACAGAGAGAGTTTACAGCTTTTATTTTTTGTGAACTTTTTCTCTGCTTCATGACTAAGTAGACATTTTACTATGACAAATATACACTGGCGCCAAGAATCATCCTCTAATCTCCGGACTTATGACGGTTCACATTTCAACTGACCGGCAGCTATGCGAAGCTCTCTTTCTCGTTGATTCTTGTTTAACCACATCCACCCCCACCATCACCCCAACCTCCACCATCACCTAGATCACCACCGCCACCGCCTTGTGATTCATTTCTTTGTCTCTCCTCCTCTCTCCATTCTTCCTCTCTTTTCCTTTCTTCTTCTCTTTTCCTTTCTTCCTCTCTTTTCCTTTCTTCCTCTCTTTTCCTTTCTTCTTCTCTTTTCCTTTCTTCCTCTCTTTTCCTTTCTTCTTCTCTTTTCCTTTCTTCTTCCTCCTTCTGTCTCTAAAAACATAATGATGGTCAAAGCTTGTCACAAACAGGATAGGGTCTTGAGTTTCATCATTACTCTTATGATTAACATCATTAAAAGGTAAACTAACAACAGCCAGATAAACAAATTGCTGAGACTCTCAATTTGTCGTACAAGTTACAAATATTTGAAAGAGGGCATGCCTAGTAATTGATCTAGCTCAATCAAACTGAAAAAAATATTGGTGAATATCAAATATCTCAGTATCCAATATCAACTATGGAGGAACATGAACATTAAAAAGATAACGTTTGCATCAGGCCAAAAGGACAATAATTCCATGGCTTATCCCATTTCCCCAAGGTTCCCAGGGTCCCCAAGCACCTAGTGACCAGGAGGATTTTTTAGTTCCCCCTTGATGGGATGCTAGTACATTGCAGGGTCACCCCTAATATTAATTTTGCCAGTACCCATTTATACACCTGGGTAAAGAGAGGAAGCAAAGTGTCTTGCCTAAGGACACAATGCAATGACCTCAGCTAGGGCTCAAACCCAAATCACCAGATCTGGGGCCTAGCACAATAACCATTAGAGCAGCACACCTCCCACGCTCCCAACTCAGCATGAACTAGGCATTATGTCCTGGACAATAGTATCAACTTTATTCTGTTTATGCACATGCTACATAGGTAGGTATGGGTTTTGAGACGGGGGCTTTCGAGAATAAAGAGCACCTGAAATCCCAACACAAATTCTCGGTATTACCCCTCCCCTCTGCACTTTATTGTAAGATTGACTGTATAGAACAGCCGGAAGGTAATTGAGTTGTAGCTCATGTGTCTGGCAAGCTTTATTCAATAATTTATTAAAAGGTAAACGTGTGAACAGTACTCTGCAAACTGCAGTTGTGAAACTTGTTTATTCTCCAACGCGTTTCGTCTGACTACAGTAAAAACCCGCGTGTAAGAACCTAGGGATTTAAGAACCTTCAGGCAGAAATTTGCTTTTTTAATACCCCAAAATATAAGAACCTGTTTAGCCAAACAAATTCCAACAGGTTCTTATACGTGGGGTTTAACTATTTAATTTATACATTTTTTTAACAAAAACCAAAAAGGTGATCGAGAGTTTAGAAAATTGAATTGTTAAATGAAACTCAAAATGTACAATGTATGTTAAATTTGAACTATTATTATGAAACAATTATTGCTACAATTTACAGAATATATCATTTCTATGTAATCTTGGTCTTGGTTGAAATGCTCCATGCATGTATCCTCTTGCAGTTTGATCATTGTTTGATAATCAACAACAATGTCTACTCTGTAGAAATTAAGAACCTAATTAAGAACCTACTTAGCCTAAACTGTCAAGAAGTACCCCATAATACAAGAGCCTGTTTTGCCAAAAGTAGGTTCTTACACGCGGGTTTTTACTGTATCGTAAACTTCTTCAAGGAGTTTTGCAAACAGACACTAAACGCCTGTAATTAAGCCGGCATACTGGCGGCTATTTCGATGACCACAAACCACAGAAGTTTGGCCGGATTTACGAAATGGAACAGGCGAAGCTGTGAAATATTTACGCAAGGCGTAAAAAAGATTTTTTGGGACTGACCGTTAATAGAACAGCCGGAAGGGAATTGAGTTGTAGCCCATGTTTTTGGCCAGCTTTATTCAGTTAAGTATCGTCATCAATAATTTATTAGCTGCTAGCAGAGTCGCTTTGATCATACTTAGGAGAGCGATCCGTTTGTGATGTATTGCTAGTAACACTGTGAAAAATAGTGAAACTTACCTCTTTTGATGAAGGAGAAGACCCCATGACAAATCACTGCAAATCAAGTCTTTTTGGATACGTTCCTCGAAACAAAGCGGCTAACGTGGGCCTTGATGAACTCACAATATTCTCACAGCACTGACACTTCAACAACCCAGATGACAAATACTTGTATACCTTGGTGACGATGAATGCTATTATACCTTGTGCATTGCCGACTGCTTCCGGGAGGCAATACAACCTCGTTCCCAGGGTTCTCTCCCTTCATGCACTACTACTACTTTCCTCGAGCCGATGTGTCAGCGGTTATTTCGTGGGTAATTTCTCGAGCGCTGATTGGTTCATTTTTATCATCAATAAGCGTACAGACTGATAAAGTTTTAATTTATGCAAGCTTTCAACAGTTCAACTTTCAGCTGTCGAACTGTCAACATTTTAACCAATGGGATTTTATTGACTTTTTTAAGTAGCCAATCAAAAAACGAGAAAAGCTATTGACAATTTTCGCGTCATTTTGAATAAACTTCACTTATTTTTGTTTACGGCAAGTTTACGGCGTCTTCTCCCTCATTTTATTTCCGGCATTTGACCATTTTGGGATCTTGTTATTCTAAAAAATAAATTGACGACATTTTTTTATGCGTCTGTCCTCTGATTGATGATAAATTGCTTCATAACATTGTCAAAGTTTATTGCGGAACCACTCGCCTGCGGCTCGTGGTTCCACGGCCAGTTTGACAATGTTATGACGCAATTTATCATCAATAAGAGGACAGACGTATAACTGACGTCAATTTGTTAAATTGTTATTAGTGTATTATTATTTCCACCAATCCACGATTTAACTAGCTTTATTTTAACACAGCGTTATTTCGTTGATTCTAAAATAAACTCCTACAATAAGGCTATACAAAATAACGAAATTTATGGAAGAAAATATTATATGGCAGAATGTAAACAAGATGGGTGTGGAATATGAAAAGCCAATAAAATGCGGTAATACATCATCTGAGCCGTAATTCAAAACGACTACACTACCAATCAGCGCGCTGTTTATAACTATCGCCGTTAAACTAAACCCTTTTTATGTTGCATTTCTTTCGATATTGATTCAGTTATGTTGATAACTTTCCTGTTTTTCTCAACAAAGGTGGCATTTGTCTCTGAAAGAGTTCTAACTGGCGTTCAAGCTGATTTCAAACGGAAGCCAAATATGTTACAATGATTATAAATGAGTCGAGAGCAAAACTCGACCGAGCATTCCGTCTGATATTTGCTTCACAAAAACAATTAAATGTTTACTTGATTTGTTAGTGAGTATGCGCTTTGCGATCAAGTTGGCTTCAATTTTCATACCAGAATGGCTACCTTTTTGGGAATAAAATCGATCAGGTTTTGGAAATGTAAAGGTAGAGAAATACCAACTGCAAAACACATTACATACAGGAAAATAGCCTTCTCAAAAAACTGAATTCCTGGAAATTCTTCTTCGACTAGTTGAAAATTAAACACTACACAACTAATGACATCCAAAAATATTTTTAAAACGATGGCTAGAACGATCAAAGTTGAGAAAAACACAACCGTCCTATTTTCGCTCAAGAAATCCAGCAGAGCGGATTTGTCTGTTGTTGTTTTCGGTGCGTCGCGGTCGACATATGTACACACCCTCCATAGCGCCCACAATATAAGCAGCATCAACAAAGAGCAGGCGACAGTCAAGGTTGTGTACGATGCACACAGTTCCGTCACGGAGAAAACAGAGATAGAGAACACAATACCAAAAGTGATAATTCCAAACATTAGCAATGCTACTTTGGGCGACGGCTCGCGTCTCAGGCCAACGATGGTGTGATGTTCAATGGCTAACATCGCCAGCACGTTGTAAATCATGAGCAAACCCACTGAAGTCATCAGTACACTATTAGTTCCGCACCATTCCTGACTGCGTTGTTTGCCAAATGCTCTTGTGGCCTCGTAAGCGTTTAAAGCGAGGAGAGCAACTTGAAGAATACATTGGCATATCATGAATGGTTTGCTCTTTTGAAGAATTGTGTACTTCGCCTTCTCTTTGAAGCAGCTTGTAAACATTCGCATGTTAAAGAAAAGTCCAATCAAGTGAAATGCCAGCAAAAGCAAATAGGTGGGACACATGATGGAGACGAGTTTGCTAAAAAAACAGCATCATTCGACGTTGTAGCTCTGAACAAGGAGAACCTAGTATCTTTTCTTAATTTGAAGTATACTACATTGTATTTATTATCTAACCGAGACAACATTCGTGAGAAACTGACAGATACACAATATTGCCTGTTTGGAGTTCTGCTCTGCTATTAGCTTGTTAGCTTCTGTTGCACGAAAGATAACATTTGGGCTCAGTTCGTCAACTGCCATTTTGCAAAGTGAAAAACGCATCTAGTTTTGGCAATTTTTGGTGGAAGATTAAACTGATACATTTTCGACCGATGCCACGAATTTCATGTCAATTTAGGTCAACTCCAGGTAGATCCTATATTAAGTGACTTCTGACTAGGAGTTCAACATTGCACGATATGTCTTAGTCACGGAATATGAACACTTTAATCTTTTTTATTCTAAATTAAAATAATTTGTCACGAAAAACCTATCTCCCGGTTGGTTTCGGGGGAGATTTTAGAGCCCCCTGCTTAAAGTTATAGCTGTTTTTTTTGGAAGAGGAAATTTAAACACTGAATTTCAACGAGGCTGTTTCCGGTGTTAGATAGAAAAAGTAGACGATCAGACTGAATTGGGAACCACGGAGGCGCTTAACCCAGTATCTTTAGCGCGGAATCTATAAGAAAGGATTGGTTGCAGTCACATAAAACGTTGTCAGCATTAATCATGCTGAATTTTTGATTCATTGAAGTTTTATCTATTTTACATATTTTGTAATACAAGTGAATATATGAAAAACCATATATGTATAACTGCGATGATCAATCATATCTTCATGTTTTGTAATTTTTAGCAACCATTGTAAATTTTACGACTGTTAGGATAAGTTCTAGATTAGATTTGTAACCGAGCCAGATGTTCAGTGTTAAGAGTAGGGATCTTATGGGATAGCAGTGTGCCACTTCTTGAGAAAATCCATTTCCAAATGAAACAAGCTAAGAATGTGACAGAGTGAGCGAAGGAGGACAAAAAGTATAAAAAACAAATAAATACAACAGACTCGGATCACTGAATTATAAAATGTACTTTTATTTCAAACCATGGAAAAGTATACTTTCGTCCCTTGCGTACTTGAGAAAAGATGTAATTGGTTATTGTACTGGGCTGAGAATGAAACTTTTACAAAACACAAAACCCACCTATGGAGCGTACGCACATGACCTCATGACAGCCATATTGGTGTTCCAAAACAATGATACAACGGCCATGTTGGTGTACCAAACCAGTCCTGTGGGAGTTCAACTCTTTTCTTATGTAAACACTTTCTTTTGTTCCAATAAATTTGCTTGGCTGCTGGACACGCGAGTGAATACGCTCTATAAGGACCAAGTGATTAAGAACCTGAGGTTAAAATCTTGGTAATTAAACCCCCTTTATACTTGTTGAGCTTGCAAATTGAACAGGTTTTTATTTTTTCCAGTACACCGAGGAAAAGGAGCGTAAAATATATCAGGAGACCTAGAGCAGGGTGCGACATTTCCTCATAGTGTTGCTTACTTCTTAAACATGATAATATGTTTCTCATATATTAGGTCGGACCACATACATTTAGACCTGAGAACCTGTTTAATAACCTAAACAGTCCAAATTCTATGTGGACACCAGAAATACAACAACTTCCTTAGAGTAACCTAGAAAAATTTAAGTCCTAATAGGTTTTAGTTAAATATTTTCCACGGCACCTACGTGTAGAAAGTTAAAACACAACTCTTAGACTGAGTTTAGCTGACATATATATTTCTTTCTAACTATTTTGTGTTGTCTTGTGTCCATGACAACCGCGAGAACTGTGTTACATATCCAAACCGTAAATGGAAACAGCGGCTGAATTTCGTCTATGACTGGAAAAATAGGCTACACTTCTTTAAAAAATAAAACTTAGCATCACTGGAAATGTTACCTTGTACACCTGGTGGTGTTTAAAAAATAGAAAACATGTTCTCCGAGTTTCTATCGGGTTTTAGTTTCACGAGTGGAAGTTTAGGAGAACGAGAAATGCTGTGGGAGCACGAGCTGTTTCCACGGCGGTTTTAGTTCAAGTTCTCCCAAACTTCCAGGAGTGTTTATATAGCTCGATAGAAACATGAAGAACATGTTTTCTATTACTTTCAGAAAATTCTGCGAAAAGTAAACAGCTTGCTTACTTTGATTATCAAAATGTAAACTCTCTTTTCTCACGCCATCATTACGTCAACAGCTTGGACTAGTTCTGTGTTTCTAATAATAATTTTAAACCAATCAGCACGCGTATTTTCTTTGGGTTGTTTTCTAAATAACAATATCAATCAGTTAACATTTCGTGATGTGTCGATCAAACACACGACTAATAGCTTTCCAAAATAGAACACAATATTGATATGACGACCTGCACTTGATAGTGTTGAGCCGATGCAGATTATCCACAATTTTCGATATCATTGCTAAACATGAATAACAACAGATTGTTGACTTCAATAATTTATAGGTTTTTATAATAAAGTTTCCATACAACGCGCGCTCTGATTGGCTGAAAGAACGTGCTTTATCAGAGAACAGAGCACGGGTTGATGACGGTAACTTGGCTTTCAAATTTTTGCTTCGGAATTTTGACAAATTTGACCCAAATTAAACATCCCCTGTGATTCAGACAAACGCAATGGAAACGAGCTATTTGTCTGTAGTAAATATGGCTCACAGAGACCATTCGGTTAGCAACAGTTAAAACTGTACTAAAATAAGAAGTTTTGCTAGATTCCCGCCGACAAAACACGTAGCGAAATAAACAAATTCTCAACCTAAACAGTGCTTCGATAAAAGACATTATATTTGTTACGAAGGCAGAAATTATACTTAAGAAGTAAAACAACGACAGAAAACAACAACTAAACTGTCTCTGTTTACGATGAGAAGCTTTATTTTTGTAAAAATGCTCAATTGCTCAAACAACACTTACATGTAGTGTGGTAATGCTCGTTCTCCGGTCATCGCAGCGAAGTGAACCGACGAGTGGTCAGTGCAAAGCTTGCTCTAATATTCTCTTCTGTGCTTGGAGTAGAGCCAGTGGGAGCCGTTTAGTCTTTCTAACTCTTACGCTAGTTCGGGCAATCTTGCTGCATGCGGCTACAAGCCGTAAATAACTGTAGCTCCGTTCAAATTCGACTCGGCATTTTGCATTTTCATCCGCAGGCTTTGAGCTCCCCGTTTCGTAATTTCCACTGGAAAAGTGCACGTTTTCATGGGCCACAATATGGCCGTATTCCTCTAGACTATAAACCTTCACCTGCCTTTAGATCCGTATTTAAAACTTAACTGAAAAGCGAACTTCGAAGGCATCGTTCTTCTCTCGAAAGCCGCTCAAACTACTCGAAACTGAAAGCTTAGCTGAAGGCCAGTTTGTGATTGACAGCTGTCGCTTCGTTAGCCAATCAAATTATTTGAACAATTCTAACAAGGATTCTGATTGGCTTATTTTAGCGTGCTTTATCAGAGAACAGTTCACGGCTGACGCCACTTTTGCTCGTTTGGAAAATAAAGTTTGGTTTGAAAAAATTCAGCCAAATTCGTGAGGAAATTATCGGATTCTTTATCATAAAACAAATAAAGAAGCCTCGACTGTGCTCTGTTCTGTTGTAAAGCACTTAGGAAGCGGAAGAGCACTCAAGAAGTAGGGAAAAACACTCGACTACGTCTCGTGTTTTCCCCTACACTTCTTTCGTGCTCTACCGCTTCCTAAGTGCTTTACAACAGAACAGAGCACAGTCGAGGCTTCTTTATTTGTTAAATAGACGTCTACGAAACAGAATTAAAATCTAACGTGTGACATTGGTCTACAAAACAACTTATGTATTACTCGATAAAATATTATCAACTATATCATTAACATTAATTAAATTCAGTGTTCTAGTGTACTAAATAAGTCACGGTTATGCCAAGATTGCTATTTTCGTACTGTGAAAGTGATTGTCTTCCGAGCAGTCTTTGGTATCAACGTTTGAATCAATCAATTGTCGAAAAATCACGGGAAGAACTATTCCCATTACAAACCAAATTATGTTCAGATAAAAAATCTTCTGTAGGAATCCAACTCCATGCGAAAACTCTGCATAATTTTCTTGAGTATAACCACTGGTTGCTACAGAAACACAGCTTACCACAGTGCCTAATGACTGAAAAACTGCCAAAGTAGTGCAAACCAACGCTAAGACTGCTACGAATGCTGTCAAAAAGACAGCCGTCTTGTTTTTGCTTAAAAAACTGAGTAGAAGGGATGTTTCCTCTGTCGATGACTTCACTGTATCTTGATCAGCCTGTGTGCAAATTCGAAAGGCTAACAACAATAAAAACAAAATCATGAGCGTGCTGGCAAAACTTGAAGCTATGTGGGATACACATAGAGCTGGCGAAGAGACAGCGCCGATCCAGAATAAAATACCACAGCTTGTAACTCCTGCACTTAATGTTCCTAACATGGCTACTTTGGGAGATAACTCGCGTTTAAGGCCAACTATGGTGTGATCTTCTACTGCTAGAATCGCCAACAAGTTGTAGATTATAAAGAGCCCCACTGAAGTCATCAGTATTTTATTTGTTTGGCACCATTCCGGCCCCTGTTCCCCGAAAGCTCTCGTGATTTCGTCGGCGTTCAAGACGAGAAGGGTGACTTGAAGAATACACTGCCATACCATGAATCGCCGAGATTTATGAAGAATTGTGTGGCTCGCCTTGTCTTTGAAGCAGCTTGCTAACATTCGTATGTTAAATAAAACACCGACAAGGTGGAGCGCCATCAGAATCAAATAACTTGGATTCATGACTGTAATAACCTTGCTGAAAACCGGCATCGATTCGCCGACTACACTGCACTCAGACCTGAAGAAGACAACAATATGGTACGGTTGTTGCGTTTGAAAGGGGTTTCAAAGGAGTAGTGATTACTCAGCATTCACCTGCCAGGCCAATATTTCCGGGTTTTGTTATTCTCTTTATGTGTGTGGCATGATCACGCAAACACAGAATTGGAATAAAGGATTAACAACATTGAACAAAATTAAAACGGAAATGGTGGATGCTAAAAACAAACTGACGTAAGACAATTATATCTGCATTTATTTCACGCTAGTTTCACAGACTATCACATGTGTTACCAATAAGTTTTATATAAAACGTTTTGACTAAACAAATTACGTCAGTGGTCGTAACAACAATGCTCGTAGTCCAAATATACAGCTGGTTTGCCTCATCTGATTTTCGGTTGATTACATGATAACATTGAAACTGAAGCTCTCATAAATAAGCGATTTATCTCTTTATCTCCCTTTGCTAATTTACATGTTATATTGAGCTCTTATTAACCGAGCAGGAGGTCTGTTTGCAGTGGGGTCTTGACTGAGGTCATGATTAACAGACCGAACGCAGTGTGGTCTGTTCACACATATCTTGTACGCGGTGACATATAAGATATGTCAACTGATCAAAACTCAACTTAACACTGAGGGAGGGCTAGGCCCTCGTCTCGTCTCGTCTCGTCTCGCCTTCTTCCCTACTCGGCCATACCGCCCTTGTCCCGCCTTCTTCCCCACTCGGCCACTGCCATACTGCCCTTTTTCGTTCGCGATAACTAAACATTCGTCCTAGCCGGACCCTTAGAGAAAAAACCGGCTGCCAGCAGACGACAATGAATGCACAGTTCTCACAGGAATAGTAATTAAGCTACCATTCGTGGCAGTGTTTTTTCGTTTGTTTTTGAAACAATTGCTGGTTTTTTTCGTTTAAATTTACGTATAAATAGCTTATTCTGTTATTCCTTCACTGTTTCCGAATGTAACCGTCGGAGATTGATTGTTCAACGTTGTGAAAACATAAGTTATGGCTGCTATATCATGTTAACTTGGCCGAATTTGGGTACGGTAAATACCTATTCGTACCTTTTTGGTACCATAAACTGCAAGGGACCGCATACGATAAACGCAACAGTGGACAGCTGTTTCGCCCTTCTTGGGGCTCGTCAGCACTGTGTAGCGAAGATATGTAACGCCAGCCCAACAGCCAACGCACATAAATTGCAAAATGTTGCGATCCTACTTTATCGGTTCTTGTCATGTTGGTGTCTCGAAACGTTTTTCACGTAGTATCAGCCTTGCAGTCTATTGCTTGTCTTCATACATTTTTTTTTTTTGGCTGATCAGATCTCTTGTAGATCCTACGTTGGCAGCGTTTATCGTATGCGGTCCCTTGCAGTTTATGGTTTCTCATTTATGTATTTTCGGACCGTAGGTCTTTTTAGATCCGATACGCTGCGTTTTTTAAGCATGGTACTGGCCATGCAGTTGAATGTTTAAATGTTTAGACTGGCCTTGTCCAACCACATTTATTCTTTTGCTTTTCGAGACACCAATCTTGACACTTTGTCTCCTTGCGCCCCGAAACATGTGATGTGGCAACGCGTGTTTCGGGACGCAAGTGAGTTCGAAGTACGGAACTTGATACAGTGCACGGGTCATTTTGCAATTTATGTGCGTTGGCTGTTGGGCTGACGTTACATATCTTCGCTACACAGTGCTGACGAGCCCCAAGAAGGGCGAAACAGCTGTCCACTGTTGTGATCCTACTTTATCGGTTCTTGTCATGTTGGTGTCTCGAAACGTTTTTCACGTAGTATCAGCCTTGCAGTCTATTGCTTGTCTTCATACTTTTTGGTACGCTTCGGCGGTATATCAGGTTCGTTTGGTCTCGCCATGGGTATTTTACGAAGCATGGCTCGACCAAACGCGCTTGATTTGTCACCGAAGCCTGCCAAAAAGGCACGATTAGGTACACGCCTGAAAAGAAGCGACGAAGTAGTATAAGCAAAGAAGTATCGACTAAAAGTTCCTAATTTCCCCAGAGTGGTAATTTCATTTCCTCTCATCCTGTCACAAAAGTAAACTTGAAGAAGCGGAATCCACTTTTATTCTAGTAATCCATACGCACTCCTTTCCCAAAACACTGGACGCGCCCCAAGTTGATCCTCGCCAACTCAAGCAGTTTAAGGTAACTCCATCGAAATAGAACTCACAATAGATTTTCTTTCAAACTTTGCCTGTTGGCTGCTTATATCAAGAGAACTTAAAATTTCAAATAAAAAAGGGGGATCCCCATATTCGTTTAGGAGCAAGAGGACCTTAAATAAACCCCATAACTCCTTAAATTATCTGCTTTCAAAAACGTTCATATTTGAACCATTCACCTTATGCTTTAAGAGAGCAGAAAATAGAGAGAAAGTCAAGGGAGAAATACAACAAAGGATGTATTATATAAATGCTACGGAGCAATTTGATGTACGTTTCATGATAAGGGCACTCATATTTAGTTGACAGAGATACAATATGTTCCAAGCACGCAGTGTTCTGGGGCCACATATTATCTTTTACGAGTGCTAGCTATGCTCTCATTTTCCGTGAAAATGTTTTACTCTGCAATAGAATTTGGTCCATATTCACTGTATAGAAAAAAGGTGATCTCTGCATTCAAACTAAATAAAAAAAATCGTTAGGTCACCGTACTCGTTTTCGAGAAAAAAACCATGATTTGTCTCTCGCAAACCAAGAGCCACCATATTGTATATGTTGTGTATGCGCACGCGCTCGTGAGCGCGCGCTAATGACGCGAAAATCTTGCGCAGTAGTTAAGGCCCGAGTCAGGAATGTAAAGTAGAATTGGTACTTCTGACAGCTTCTGGAATGACCGTCCCTCTTTTCACAGAAAAATTTTATAGGGTGAAAGGTCCTTTTTTTTTTCAACAAAATTCGATTTTTGATCATTTATATCTTCTATAAACGAAATCAAGGGAGATCATTCCAAACGTAGCAAGGTAGATAATTCAAAATTTGCATCGCAAATGCTCATTTATTGATCAATAGAATGAAAATTCTACAACAATTCGTCGATTTGCCAAATTTTAACAAAATGATCACTGGGTGCTAAATCTGGTTCCATTGCCATTTATACCTTCACAAATATAACTAATAAATTATTTTCACCAGTAAAAGCCTTTGACCCAGGCCTTAAACTACTTGAGAAATATTCTTCGCGTAATCATGGTAAAGCAACAGGTCCAAACAGGCCAGGGAAGTATTATTGGACCGAGGTCTACCACAATACTTGTTCCATTTTGCTCTGTAGAATCTTTCAGTATCCCAGTTGGCATTTGGAAATATAATTCGAAAACTAGTAACGAGAACATTCTGTCAAGTTAGCCGAGACACTGCACCTTTATATTTTTGGCCCCCAGAAATCTTATTCCACCTAATTTGGTCCCAACGTTCAAAATGTTTGACACCCCCTGCGATGATTTCCAAAAGTAAAACATCAGCGAGAATAGCTCACTGCTTCATCATCATCATCATCATTTCTCGTCGCGCCAGTAGGCGCATAAGACCGTCACGCTTTCCGACCAACACTCCCTGTTCCGTGCCACCGCTTTGGCTACTTCCCAGCTCTTCCACCCCGCCTTGTTTACATTCCAGCAACCGATGGTCGTCTGTCGCTTGGGGGCTACCATGGGGCCCATCGGCCTTTGGGCTTCCCGCTGGCTTTGACCCAAGAGCGTCATTGCAGCCTCAGCAGTGACACCCCCAGCTAGTGTTGTATCATTGTCCACGTTTCCAGTTTCTGTAACAAATTGTTTTTTATGGGGTAGGGTTGTCAGCCCTACGCCCAACCCCCAACCTGGAGGACCAGGGGGTCACTCTTTGTCTGGTCTCTACCCTTCGACCTGTTCGGCACTGGGTGGCCCTACCAGGAGTACAAGACTCCAGCCGGTTTGTGTGTCTCAATGACCCCTAGAGCTATGTCTGCTCACTGCTTGCGACTTTAGAAATAATCTCGTGGACGTACTTTTCATCAACGGTTGAATTCGGCTCACCGTAGAAGTGATGCTCAGTGAATACGAATTGAAGTTCCGGTCTGGATTGTTATTCAGTTACATTTCGCGTTGGTTATTCCGGGATTATTACATTTTGCAGCGTAACCTCCGTATCCATGGCAGCCCAAACCAACTCAAATTTAAAGGAGCGACTTTGTCGATGTAGTTGTCTGTAATAAAGCGAGTTTTATTTCACAGAGAGTTCTTTGTATCATCCGCGACAATTCGAAACGTACTATGCAATGAACAAACTAGTCTACGCAGTTTCGTGATACGTTAAAGGCCTGACTAAGCTCAACTGATTTGTAGATTTCTTTTAACGTCGTTAACATTACACTTTAAAGCAAACTTACGTTGCAATGTACATGTTTGCAAACAAAGCTACCTAAGGCACCTCCACCCTAAGAGTGTTTTTCATTGTTCATATTGCCAAATTTTGGACCTCTTATACGATCTTAGTAGGTGATTTCTCGGATATGTGTAGAGCATTTCAAAGGCCTCTTCATACTTCCGTTTACCGGGCTGGCTCGGTTCCCAGGGCAAATTTTGTTCCACCGGGATGAGATTCAAGAAACAAAGCCAAAATGGTCAGAATATACATTTGTATCGTTCGCGACTATCATAGCTTTGTGGATTCTTGTTACTTACTTATAAAGCTAATTCGCATACTTCTGAAGTCAGTGGAAACACATACAGGGCAAAGTACGCTATTTTGGCCGTTATGATGCGAAAGCGAAGCTATTTTGCTAAAGCGTTTCGTCCTTGTCACCCGAGTTAGAGTGTTCATATGGAAAAATTGTCATCCCGCCGAGGGGGGGGGGAGGGGGGGGGGTTACTGAAATCTCGGTCGCAAAAACCATGATCTCGGTATCCGGGCCAGCCCGGTCGACCGGGCTCATATGAAAAGACCTTTAGATTCTTTTATAATTAAGGATCAATTTTAGTATTTATGAGCCATTTGCATTGCTTCAGGTTAAGATGCTGATATAAAACTCAGTTTCAATATAATGCTTACCTTGCACGGTTTTCCTGTTTTAGTAATGTTGTACACAGTTTTTTAACGCAGCACGAGCTTAAAATGCTTCGATTACCAGTTAGCAATCTTTGTGTTATTGTTTTCACGTACCCACTTGAAATCTTCAATCGACGGTGACGTTGTCTGGATACTCTGTAGATCATAAAAGAATTTAAAACAATAACCGAGCAAAGACAAAAGAGACGTGATATTTTGTTCTGCAACGGAGTACACTCAACGCAGCCCTCCAAAGTTGCGCGTAGCGGAGGAGGGAGGTTTTATCTTTCGCCATATATCATGGCCTAAAATAGTTTCTTCTTTTCGTTTTCCCGACACAGTATTTTTTTTTCTTTTCTGAACTATACTTTGCATTTCAATAAGCTTTTTAGCCATTCTTTCTTAATCAGATCGATGTGAAAATTACATCACTTGTAGGAATATATGAAAAGGAAAGTCTCCCAGTTCGGCATATGACCAAGCTCTGGTATCAGCTTCAATAACTCAATTCGGAGTTTCAAGAATTAACGCGGTGTGCATGCGTTTTTATCCCTAATTTATTCTCTTCTTATGTTTATCAGGCATAAAAACGCATGCCCAATGCACTAATTCTTGAACTCCGAATCAGTGGCTTATCGTTCACTTGGTATAGGTACTCAAATGATTGCGAGTGCAATTTGGAAAAAATAAGCACAAGTAAATTAAAGTTTTAGCCCTAGAGGGAAATGTAGAATCAATTCAAGGTGTACGAAACAAGACGACGTATCTTAGAGGTGTATCACGGCGTTTTCACGTGACGCTAGCCCTGTTAATGTTCTCAAACGACGACATTTCCATTCTTTGGGAAATGAGTTATATTTTCTGACGCAAAATGTCTATTGTTGAGAGACACTAAAGTAGTAGGTTGAAGACTGTTGTGTAGCGACTCTGAGTCAGGAAAAAGGTTCCGCTGCAATGCATGGTAACACTGACTTGATTTGTATATGTCCCTCTGATGTCTAGATCTGTAAAATCACTCTGATGTCTTGTAAACATATGTGCCCCTGTCAGTTCTGACTCAGTCAAAGCTGTTAGCAGAACAATGTTGCTAAAAAAAACAAACGCAAAACTTACCCGCTGCATCTGTTTTGTGGAGGTGCTTTTTATTCAGTAAAAGTAGTATCATCTGATACCTTTTTAAACGAATTTACATTAGGGCGGGGGGGGGGGGGTTGGTCACCTGATCAGTTCAGATCAAGAGGGCGAAAAGTCCCTTTATTGATATTAAAAACCTATCAAGCTTTGGGACCTTATCTTTAATTTAACTGACAGCAATATGGCATGACAGGTCACTGTCTGGAAACTTTGTTTCCATGACGAACCGCGCCATATTTCGACAAGCATTTTTTCCAAGTTCTAGTTGTAACGCGACTGAATCAACAACGCTCTTTGCACGTTTTCGATGAATAACGAGATATCTCGTCGTCTCTTTGCCCCAGGGCCTTGCTATGTTGTGTGCATTCGAAACACCCACTGCGCTGCAGCGAGCGAAAGTTTTCAAGATGAAGGACGGTAGGTGCGTTAATGACTCTTTAAGGCAGTTTATCGGGTTGATTTGGTTAGGTTAACAACCAACGATCGCATAGATGGTTTGTTGTTTCCACTTATTATGTATCTATATTTTATTGATATTCTTATTATCGCCGTGTCTGCGTCGGTTGATATTGCCGGCCAATAAGTTAAGCAGCATGTGTACAATTGACATATTGTGGTCGCCGCAATTAGCAACTTTAATTTCCTTTTCGCTTTACAAAATCATCACCACAGAACGTTACAGTTTCAATAGCGAATGTTATTTAACAGTAGCTTTAAAATATTTTGCGAAGCACTGTATCCAGTAGGGGTGAAATTCGTAGAACGTTGCAATAGGTTGTCTTTTAATTTCTCACTGTTGATTGCTTATTTCAACATCCCTTGTAATACATCGATAATCACGAAGGCGCGCTTGTATACGAAAATTCTCAACTTAAAATTGTGACGCTTTGCAAAATGATAATTAGTTTTTAAAATTATGGGCGTTATGCGTAAACTTAGCTATGACGACTATAATTATTATTGCAGCAGAACGTAGTTTTATTTCAATTTAATAAGTTCTTTCTTTTCCTCCCCTGAAGATGACCTAGTGTCGAAAACGTTCGGTGTTTTTCACTTTTTAACCTTTTTAAGCCTTGTAAATAGAAATTATTTTAAATAATAAATAAACTTTAAGGTATATAAAAAAGATCCTCCTAAAACTTCTGTCAGTAAGAAACTTTATTGGGTGTTTGGGAGTTAGGTATTAAAATTAAGATTTTTGTCTAGAAACGCTCTTTCAGGTTGCAGAAAAACACACATTGTTTCTAGAAAGAACTAACATATATGCATAATTGGAAACGCTTCAAGCAAATAGGTTTTAACTGGTACCAAAGGGAAGATTTAGTTAGCAAGTACATTTTTTTAAGTCGATTGTGAATGTTTTCAAGAAAATTGTTTGGAATTAAAGGCATTTATTTCCAGAGAAAGTTCTGCAATCGCCATTTAATGTTGAATTAAATTGAATTTATTAACCAAATGGACAGAATAATGACAATACTGAACATACTTGTTAGGTTTTCAACAGATATACTTACATAATAACAAAAGCTAATAACAACAAAGAACAAAAAGAACGCCTCGCGTGACAGCCTCAGTTAAATTTCCACACACTGTTAAAGGTTGTCTAACAAAGGTTTTTTCTCAAACGTTGCACAAAACAGGATCATGGACGAAACCCCTGAAACGGTACTGTAGCAGTGTAGAAATTTTAGCTCCTTTTTTCTTTTCATAAAACTTGAAATATGTTTATTGTGAGAGAACAGAGACGTGGTGACCTATCGAGTTAGTGCACTGGTCTCTGTATGAAGTGATCTGGGTTCTAGCGCTACTGACTGGAGTGTTTTTGTTGTGTCTTTGGGCAAGACACTTCACTCTCGCACTGCCTCTCTCCACTTAATATCGTCGATCTGCTGTAGAAACTGAAAAAAATGCGGAGTGCGAACCAATGATGGACTAGCATCCCACAGAACCGGGATAGTTCCAGCATTATGGCCCAATTGGCCAAATGCCAATTTAGCTTTTAGCTTCGTGTGAAAGACTCAATCTTAGCAGAGCTCCGTATCAGGTCCCTTGAAAATTATTGCGTGCTTGTTGTAATGAAAGTTACATTGGCAAAACAACTCACCAGTGTGTCACGTGCCCGGGAGAATTTATTCTCGGACAAGAGGTCACACATTTATCAACGTGTACAGTGTTGTGACGTACGTGGTAGTTTGCAGAGAGTTTTCCTTAGGCTCCCCTGCCATGAGGTTTCAAATTAAACTCAACGAAGTGATGCACATTAATTGGAAGAAGACTATCTGAACCAGCATCTACATATATTAGATGAAGAATACAAAAGCAAAAACCGACACAACGTAGAATGATTTTTTGCATTATTTTTTCCTCTCTTTCTAAAACATTTTTGTTCTTTCATTTGTAGCGGGGGGGGGGGGGGGGGTGGAGGGAGTTATGTTATTTCTTATACCTGACATTGTTCTTCTTTTTTTAAACTTTTTTCATGATTCTTTCCATGTACGATACTCTGTTGAAAAAGTAACACCTATTGTGCTAGCTATAAAGAGGCTGACAAATTCAATTGTAACCGAAGATGACAGAAGTTGCTGCGGAAATATATCTTAGATATTCCCTTTTTTCTGAAAACTATTACGAGCTTACTTCGGTCACGCGCGATATACAAGACATTTCCCTGAAGCGAGGTGGAATATTTTTTTTATTGAAGTGCTTGCTAAAGTATGTTACTTTACAACTCATACTGTCCTAAAAACATTAATCTGACGAGAAACGTTTGGTTTACATACATATTCAAAATCTGAGACCGTAACAAAGAATTTTTTTGGCTATATGTATTTTAACGCCTCCACATGAATGATATAACAATATTTCTCAGGTCCGTCGTAAAAAAAAAAGTCAAAAGAATGCTTTCGAATCAAAACAAAACCGTTGTTACTTCAAAAAAAACAATTTACATGAAAAATACATTTAAATGTTAGTGTGCTTTCTCCTCCTGTCGCTTGTGGTGGTGTTTTCTGCGCATGTGCTGTCTCCGTTTGATCACTTTCATCAATCGTTTCAGCTTTTTCTCAGTTGGCATATTCGAGTTCAGCGCCAGCATTTCAGGGCTCAGGTTTTCTTTAGTGACTTTTACGTCGTTATGGTGACGTCCGCGGTTGCCATGGTTCCGCTTATGGAAGCGGTGTTTGAGGTGGGCATTGTCGAGTTTACTTCCGTCCTCTCGCCGGAAGTGGAAAGCTCCTTTTCCTCTATGGCCTCTGCGGTGTTTATTATGGGCGACATGATCATTTGGTACCTCTCCTCCATCCGCAATCAGGACGTCTTTCTTCTGAAGTGAAAAGATATTTTTTATTGCTCCCTTGTTTCTATGAAAATGAAGGGCTTGTCTTAATGTGAGCAACAACAACGACGACGACGCTGAGGACGACGCCTAATAAAAAATGAATTTATATTTTACAAACGAAATTCGCGATTGTCTAGATCTTTTCGGTACGCCAATGGGCTCTAAAAACGTGCTTAAGCTAAATATGCAACGACGACGTTCAATTCCAAATGGAAATACGAAAAAGTAGCCGTCGTCGTCCACATTCCGTAGACGACCCAGAACTTGATCATTTAACGTTGTTGTTTTGAAGAGGACGGCAAAGAAATGTGCAAAGATTTATAACGCACGTTCACAGTTATTGTTCTGCTCATTAAACCTTTTGTTTAGCGACGTTCTCGTTGCCGTCGTCGTCGTGGTTTGCTTAAGCTCCCTAATAGCAAATCCATAACAAATCCAGATGTATAAAGGCCGCATTTTGCTTTAAAATCTGCCTCACGAATATGAAAGAGAAGGTCCTTTTGAGTAGGTTTCATGGCTACCATTTTACAGTTTAATTCTGGTAGTGTCGGTAGGGCACTATAGTGTCGGTTGGTCGTCGGCAGATTGTCGGCCCAGTGTATTGTCAGCCGACAGTTGACCGACAGTCTGCAATTGTTAGCGTTTGAGGTTTGCACACATTTGTCTAAGAGAGTGCCTCGTCCTTTCCAACATAATAAACGGCAGTTTCTGAAATGTTTATTGCAAAGAATCTTGCATGTTTTGTAATCATTCAGAGCATTATCATATTGCAGTTTTGAAATTCTTACAAGCTGAATCAGTCATACTTAAAAGTATGATTCAGCAGGTAAGAATTTTTACCGCCAAACTCTTGGGAATAATTAAAGCACACTTAAAAAGTTTATGAATGGCAAGCCGCAAAGACGGAAAACAACGAGAAACAAAGTAGACTATTCGAGTTATTTGAACGTTTTCACTGTATTGTTTAGAAAACTGTTCGTCGTACAGACACGATTCATCCGTTGAATTCGTTGTTTACAAGTAACCTTTTGGCAGAGGCAATATCAAATTAAACGAGTTCTTCTTTTGCCGCCTCTTCCGCTGTCTTAAAAATGATGCACAGACCTCGTTTCCCAAGAGAGCCAGGATTTGACTGTATGGAACAATTGGTTTCTAATCTGTTTGCTTCCACTAATTTGAAAAGCCTTTTCCTATACTTAAGATTGAAATTCTGCGCTAAAGTAATGTAAAACATCAACTGTATTTTTCAAAAATGGAGAAAAAACACAGCTCTAAAATATGCAAATAAATGCCAAATTTTGGTCAAAAGAACTTCAAAACAGAACTAAACGACCAATCATGGGACGCATTGTTAATGGGATAGAAACAAACAGCGCTAACAGCTGGTTAAGTTATGCAAAACTTTGACGGCGACCAACTTTTCCCTCATCTTTCCATGTAGAATTTTTTGAAGTCTATATTTGAACTTACATGGCAAACGTGCAATATATGTTTCAAGCACCTAATTCTTCGTAAGAAACTCAATATTTGCTTATCGCTATATATATATAAAGAGTATAAAACCATTAACTATTAAAATCCAATATATATAGTTAGCCCTGCTTTTATCATTACAATTGCTCCAAAAACGCGTTTGTTATTTGCTTGAATAAGGAAAGAATCGCACCTACAAACAAATCGACCTACCACCTAGAATTCGAAAGGCACACTCCTTTCGAATGACTGTCACGGTAGAAATCAACAGTCCGTTCAGTGTAGATATATTGTAGACTCGATAATACAATAATATATAGACTTTTCACGCTTGAAACGAATTGGCGCCAGAGGCCTTTGAAGTGATATTCTTCTATGAACTGGCCTTAATTATACTGTTTCCATTGCAAACACGCTTCATAATCAAATATCTTTGTGTAACTTCAAGGCGAGATATTGTTAATATCTTTTAGAATTTTTCCTCGCAAATTTTTCACAACAGCGAGATTTTAGCGATTTTTCATCAACTGAAGGGTTTCAACATACTCATAGAGATTATTCAAAGCCTTATTTAAAGAGCACTTCTTTAAATGGCTTCTGTGCCGTTGCGGACCGTAGATATTCAAATGTACAGATTTTGACACAGCAAGAAACTATAATTTTATAAACCAAATGCACAATCTACAGTATTCAGCAGAGATGATTCTTTCAGGTCTTTTTTAAACCAGCTCCAAATTACTGCTGTGAGTGATAAAAGAACCCAGGGTCGAAATCAAAATTGTTTAATAAACGTTTTTCAAACATAATCAGTTCGGCTTGCAATCTTATTGTGAAGCAAAGGTAGTTCACCCGCTTCACCTTGAGGCAAAGAAACAAAAACCAGTATCAGCTGTAAATCGTATGCAAACTCCGCCAACAGCAAAATTTAACCACTGTACACTGAAGAACTTTGACTTCGTTTCGTAGTTTTTACATGTATTTCACAAAAATAACAGATGTGTGTAGTGTTTTCGCTTTATTGTGTGAGAAATCGGATTAAAGAAAGCTGAAAAACATACGTGAAAAGATTTTGGCATTTGAAGATTTTCAAGACGAACGACGACATGCAAATGACGAAGGCACATATTCCAGTACGCGGCATTTTGACGGAAATCTATAAATTTTAAAAAGCCGATCGATCTTGAAATTGATCGTTCACTGATACAGCACCTGACAGCAAGCCGCGTTAATACAGGTACTAAACCGTTTCTAGGCATTTCGCTTAGTTACTTTACCTGATTTTCTTCGTCTGCTCTGGCCTTGTTGTCTGCCTGAACTGCTTCAGTATTAGCTCGTGCGGTTTGTTGAACTTCGTGCCTCACTTTAGGCGCAATCTGTTCGTCGCCTTTTGATCGAACATTCTCTCCTTCACGCTTGCGATGGTGTTTTCTCCCATCGACAACTTGCGCGATCAAAACGCAGGAAACAAACAGGGAAATCAACCCCAAGAACTTCATCATCAAAGCTAGACGCTTCTTCCTTGACAAAGAACTCGACTCAAATTTATTCAGCTTTTAAAATATTAGGCAGCTGCGCATTCAAAGAGACGAGGCGATTACGTCATATCCGAATGTACTTATGCTCTATTCTCCTTTCTATCTTTACCGATGGCTCAATTTGGAGACTGAAGAGTATACGCAGAGAATTCATAAAATAGATATTTCCTCTTTTCAGGAAAATTTTGATACAGTTAAGCTATCTTGGACCAAACAAGTGACAAGAAGTTAGCCTCTGTCCCGCAAAGTGACAGCTAAAAAGTAAATAGGAACAACATTAAAATACCATAATCCTTACTCCTTTATAGTCTTTGTGGATGTCAGTTTTCGAAGGTCTTGTTATAATTCTTCAGCATTTTTAATTTGTATATTCGTTTATTTTCATTTTTTCGTTTTGTGGCCCTGACTTCTATGACTCATCGATACTCGTTCGTTTTCGTTAGGACGGCCAAAATACTATTTCTACAACAAAACTAAAATACAACAGTTCATTTGATCTTTTTGTGGCACCTGTTCTTAGCTTCACTGCGAAAGCTTTCCGCGAAACGAGACAGCTGACTAACGACATAATATTGAATGTAGCTTGCAGCGCGCTAATTTAATTTTGAGAACCAAGGGGTGCCAATTAATTTTAGTAGCTCAAGGGAGGGTGCTTATAAGAAAGGAAATAAGGAACTTTGTAGACAAAGGAACTAGTTTTTGTGATGTAAACTAATTCTGGGGTAATTATTGAACTCGATAGGCATGTGCCAATGGACAAATCAGATGACACGTCTCTTACTCGGACAAATTTAGGGGCAACAATTATTTTACGGCTTCTACTTATAAAAGAAGGCAAGGAAAAGCTGACAAGTGATCCACGCAGCCGAAGCTTAAGCCGATTTCTGTGGCATGAAGATACTAGGAGTGTCTCTACTCCCCCTGGATGGGATGCAAGGCTATCGCAGGTTTTCCCCCAGCATTAAATTCGCTAGTACCCATCTATATATCTGGGTGGAGAGAGGCACTGTGAGATCACAATGTCCCCTGCCGGGGCTCGAATTTGGACCGCTTGGTCCAGCGCGCTAATCATGAGGCTACCCCGGGGTCTTCCCTAACTCCGTTTCGGGGCCCATCGCCAACCCTATCCGACCCTACTACACAACGAAATTCTGTAAATTTTGCAATTAAGTCAAAGCAAAAGATATTTGGATTATGTTTCAGTTATCGTTTAGCCTGAAATGAGCAAGTGAGCAATCCGTAGCGTTAAAATAATTCAATGATTTGCGAAATGACAGGCCGTAATGACACGTTTTGCGGTATGCGCAGGCCCCGAGCTGTTGAAATTGACCTCAGCTGATAAGGTCAATGTTTCGGAGGAATCTCATGAATGAAATTTTCGAAGATGGGAAGTTGCGGCGAAATAACTTCAGATCTCAATGCCAATAGCGCCGAGGAAAATTTCGGCCTTCCTGATTACAAAGTGCCATTTGAGTTTCGTGAACCGTACATTTTGTCCGGCTATCGTCGCCCAAAGATATCTGCTTGGGAATGTTTCCACAGCCTCTTCAAGCGAACCAACGAAACCATCAATGTCTGGTCTCACGTTGCCGCCTTTACAGTCATCGTTTGGCGCTCGATCGTTGTTTTCACACAGCATAATCCACTTCACGATGCATTTGTTTATCCGTTGCTATCGTTTGCTGTTGGCACCTCCGCAATGTTCTTCATGAGTTCCGGAGCGCATCTGTTCAACTCGATGTCGAGCAAGACTCGCCATGTTTGCTTCTTCTTCGACTACGCTGCTATCAGTGTGTACGCCTTTTCTGTTGGACAAGCCTTTTACTTTTACTCAAGACCTCTGAGCACAGATCAGGTACTGTTCCTCTCTTATCCCGGTTATGTGGTTGTGTGTGTTTTCGTTGCCATTTTATCCACGTACGCTTGCTGTGCTTCGAGACATCGTTGGATCGACTTCAAGTTTTTAATTCGCACCGGAACCTTTTCTGCCTCTTTCTTTATAAACACTCTGCCATATTGGCTTCGAATGTATCAGTGTACGTCACAAGTGGACTGCAATGTTGTGTCTATCCCTTATTTCCAGCGCCAGTTCATGTTGTTTGCCATAGCTGCGGTCGCTAATGGTAGCAGGTTGCCTGAACGACTCCTGCCCGGTGTTTTCGACTTCTGTGGTCAAAGTCATCACTTTTTGCACGTTCTTTGCGCCATTGGTTCAATGGACGAGTTTACAGCCATATATCTAGACATGTCAGGAAGGAGGAAAGCTCTGGAAGATTTGTCAGCTCTTCCCACGTTTACAAACAGTCTTCTGCTGACATTGCTTGTGCTAGTTGGTAATGTTGTTGTTGTATTATACTTTACAAAGTCCATCAAACCAGTTGACAATGCAGAGAAAAGAAAGGCTCGAGGTAAAGGCAATTGAATTACCAGATTCTGGGCTTTGGAGGAAAAAATTAGCTTTACATGTAAATAGTGAATTCTGGATTTTCCTCAAAGGAGAAAGAGATATTCCCTTTAACCACCTCCCCCCCTCTCCCATCCTTTTAAAACTATTTGTGTCTGACTCGTAAGGCCTTCCAAGGGGGTAGCCGTGTCACCATGTCACATACTTTTGTGTACCAATGTTACCTAATCAGCGGAACCAAATGTTGCAGTTGTTTTTCTACATGAACTCATATGTCGCTGTCACTATTTGATTTTTTCCTGTTTTTCCTGCAGTGTACGCTCTCTCAAATAATGCAGCTCATGGTTTTAAAATACCTTTTTCAATGTTTATGTTCATCATCTGTGTTTCCTGTCCAAAAGGGTCAATGTCACTGTCTTTTCTAGTGCTTCTCTTGTCACTGTCAAATTTTAGCAGCGTATTCGACTCGCTTGTTACTAATTAGAAATTCCCATGTCGTTGGTTTTCAGGGTCGTGTCACTTGTCCCTTTTACCCTTGGAAGGCCTCACTCATGTTATGTTGGTTTTCGTAGATAAATCAGAGGTGTTACTGTGTTACAGAGCCTGTGTGCAGCCACATGTTCTCCTCAAGAAAATTAACAGGAGTTAGTGGGGTAACATTGATCATTATGTTTCTCACATGAATTATCATTGCATTAAAACCATTTCAGTAGAGACATCAAAGGGGATGCTGTCTGCGCATGTTCAGGGGCGTGCGTAGCTAGGGGGGTCCAGGGGTGCCCGTGATCCCCCCTTTTGTAAGCCTTTTTTAAGCGAGCAACCTACAGCAGGTGGCAAAAGTGACATTACAATCTGGTGAGTACCCTCACTTTGACACAGTGTAACCTCCCTCGCCCCCCCCCCCCTTCCCTTTGAAAAATCCTGGCTATGCCCCTGATGTTGTTTACAGTGTTCCCTTAATTACCTTTGATGTTGTTCATACATGAAAAAGCACATGAAGTGGTGTCTGAAGTAAAAACCCAAGTGCCTTCAGATAAATTGTTAGATTCTCTTTCCAGATTGCCTTGTATTCCTGAGTGAAACACAAGGAGAGTTTGATGTTACATTGACAGTCACTTATGCCCTTGTTCTGTGCACGCCTTCACATAAGATGCTGTTTACTCAGCTATGTGGCTTGTAAACTTGGCAGCCCTGGGCAGTTAGCTCAGTAATTCAATCAATCAATCAGAGTATTTTCCACCCATAAGCCACTTGACCTTAAACAGCATGGTAAAAACACAAACATACATGTACTACTGACATTTTCCTAGAGGAGAGTGAGTTGCTGTGCATGAGCTAATACTCATGTAGGTGGTCATGTCGGCCAAAAAACAAATAATTTGAATCCATGGATAGATAATCGCTTGATGTCATGGTCAAGTGCAAATTAGGTCAGAAGAACAGTGTGTCAACAGAAGTCATAAAAATACAAATGTTTGAGGATCTGTGTAAGATTAAATGATGTAAGTTGCTGCTTTAACTTAATAAGCACAGGCTCATCAAAACAGGTCATTTTGAACAATTTTAGTAGCCAAGCTAGCAAGTTTTGCGTTTTGTACATTAAACTGGAGGGAATCCCCTTCAGGTTTGCAATCCAAGCAAAATAGTGAATTGCACAAGTTTATACTTAAGGCTAGTTAGCGCTGGGACTTGGGGGAGGGGGGGGGGGAATGGGAAGGATAATTCCTTACGTAACAAAACATGTGCTTCCTGACAAAGGGTTGGTTTTTGAAGCATCCTGTGTACCCCTTCCTATAACAAGGGATAAAAAGATATTTCTTAACTTATGTATCAATGCCACAATTATCTTTACTCCAGAAATTACAAAACTATCATTATATTGGGAAATTACCATTTGATGATTTGACTTCATATTTGATTCTAGAATTTTATTTTATGTTGTAGTATAAAATTATTGTTTTGTGTATTTATTCAAGTATAATCTCATTATTTCCAATATTAATAGACAAATGATTAAAACCTATGAAAATAGACTGAAATTATTTTGTCTATTTATTTTTAAGACTTATTTATTTCAGTAAGGGACACTGTCATGAACACAACTTTGACATTTTTTGGTGTCCCCATTTAGTAGATTTCCTGTGGGAATAGTTGGCCAGTAATCTTGACACAAAAGTTAAGTTGATTGATTGATTGATTGATTGATTGATTGATTGATTGATTGATTGATTGATTGATTGATTGATTGATTGATTGGTTGATTGATTGGTTGATTGATTGGTTGGTTGATGACGATGATTTAACAGAAATTTAGCTGCTGCAACAGCTAAATTTCTAATAATACAACAAATACTTATGAGCAAAAAAATTTGTGATGCCAAAGTTTTGATTTTAGTACCAAATTTGTAATATTTAAATGTGGAAAGGAGAAAATTTGAAGTTGTCCATATAAAACTTTGATATTTTTAACTCCCTGATTAGCATATTTCCTTTTTTGTGAATATTAGACTTAAAGTAATTTTGTGTGGTTTGAAGATATTTTTGTAATCAATTTGTTATACATGCTTAGGAGTGATTGTGAGTGATGATGTCTGATTTAGTCAAATATATTTTGTCAGTATCATAGTGATTCACTTTAATGAATTAAAATTTAATACCTCTATTTTAATTTGGTTGATTTACTGTTCTAATACAGGACTAGCTTTTATCATATATTTTAAAATTATTGTTATAATATAATAGAATTGTTTTAAGAGAGCATCTTGGAGTTGGTCACAGGCTTGCCGCCTTCGGCAGTGTCGAATTCAGATTTGCTTTGATGTTATCATTACAACTCTAGGCGATTGGCTCAGAAAAACTCACACCACTTTGTCATCCAATAGAACTTAAGCCAAAACCAATCGTGATTGGCTCATCCAAGTTTTTCCATACTTCACATCAGCTACATGTCCTTGTCTCGAGTTTTAATTGAATCAATGGATTGTATCCATTGTGATTGGCTAGAGTGTTTGCTTTGGTTAAGATACACTGTACTCAATTGACAACCACTCTGTTATCATGGTGAAATTAAATCATAGCTTACAGTTGTTAGGTATAAGGTATATTGTTAAAGGTCCTTTTGTGATGGCATCCCTAGTTGTGTCAACATCCCTAGTTTTGTATTGGCAAATGAAATTTTCAGTAAAGGTATTCAAGATTGTTGTCTGCCCTTGTGACTAGTCTCTTATCTCACTATTCCTCCTATTTGTGTTGTTTCGAAAAGAAATATAGATACCTTTTTGGTTCTTTGCCAGGTAAGACCAGATTAAGTCTCCTTGTATTACTAAAATTACTTCAGCCAGTGTCACTAGCACTGAATTTTACATTGTGCAACTTGATGTACTAGTGACAGACTTGTCCAGGACTTGTAGTTTCGCGCTAACTTACGACAGGCTGGCGTGTTGGTTTGGTGGTAAACTTCAAATCGAATTATTGTTTTTATGTTTAGAGAGGACATCATTGTCCTTGGCGTTCGTCCCAAAATGTACAAATACCATTGAGTGATTGTTTTTTCGTTATCTTCTGATGACTTTCCAGTAAAGCTATATCGCATAGCTGGTTATGCCCAATCAATGTTCTTGAGGCCAGAACCGTTTGACTTAGTTGGCTGATGGGACCAAGGCAAGAAAAATACAATAATTCACTTGTCATCAGGGTTTTGTGCAACCAGCCCCCAAGAAAAAAAGGGGGAAACAGAGGGACTGGGACCGGGAGTGGTCTTTCTACAAGGCCTTAGCTGCCACAGGAGCCTCCACGGGGCCGTTAACCCCCCCCCCCCCCCCCCCCGTAGATGTTTACTCTATGTTGCTCATTTTAAGTGAATAGATCAATCAAGTGGGACACTTTCTAGTGAATTTTTTTTAACTCGATCTCTATACAAGAAGGATAAATCATGTATTTACCCCTTTTTTACCGCGTGTCTTCGTGATGCAGTGTAACGTTCGTACCCTTACCTCTTTCGTTACTTTCTATCTGTGCCTCCCGGGCTGCCTGTGCGGTTTCTTTCCTTAACCAGGAAAATTTTTTGATCGAAGTCTTTTTACACAACTAAAGAATTTTAACTAAGTTACACGAAGGATGCAGCATCACAATTTGTAGTCCTTTCGCCGGATTTCGATAATCGCGTTCGACGAAGTGGAACGCAAACCTAATTTTGACCTGTGGCTTTTCAGAGTTGGTCGCCCTGTGCACGGTTCTAGGCTGAAAAAAACACATTCCTGTAAGGACACCAAAATGGCCACCCCGCTTGATTTTTGCAGGGGCATGTCACGGCCAGTAAACTGGTACCGTTTAATGCTAAGACATGTGATAAGACATGTGGCGAACATGTGAGTATGTAAGCAGGCCATGTGAGCTCGTCTTTCCCATGGATCGTTTCTTGACTTCTTCCCATTCAGTCGCCGTACGCCTCGTCATTATGTGCTCTCAGCGTTAGATTTTGGCGTTAGATTTAAACGCTTCGACGGCAGCATTTATCGCAATCTGAGGGAATTGTCCTTGTTTATTAACACGACTTGGCTTTGGGATGATAACCGTGGGAACAGCTACATTTTGATTGCATTTGTTGATTAGTTCTAGTCTGGGTTGCCAGACGCAGACCTGCCTCATCAAAAATATATGTCTGTCTGTCTGTCTGTCTGTCTGTCTGTCTGTCTGTATGTATGTATGTATGTATGTATGTATGTCGCGACAGATAGCTCAGTCTTTATCCGGTCGAAATTTTATTGTTTGGAATCGGTGAAAAAGTGCTCTGAAGGCAAGATCTATAAGACTACTTTATTCATCAGGGGAAATACTTGAATTAGTCGCGAAACGAGCACGCGACTGCAAATGCTAGCTTAGAATAATGTACGTAATTTAAATATTCTATGAAACTTGAGAGACTGCATAAACTGGCAGCGTCACGCAACGTATCAACAAATCGTGACCTCTTCACTAGCATGGACTTTCACACTATGCATATCTGACTGTAAAACCTCGGTTGCTGCTGGAAAATGTTGATTTTAGCAATAGACAAAGGTTGAAAATCAGCTAGTGAAATCATTTATTTACGATATATAATTATATATTAAAGTGACAGCGTCGAACGCACTCTCATAATGTCTGATTACTACTAGTCTAAGTAGTGTAGAGTTTTGCCAATGATTCAGTTCAACAAAAAGACTGACTTGTAGTAGTATAACAGATCTTCGTGATCTCATAAGATCACGGCTTGTAAGATTCTTATAAGGTCAGGGCTTATAACGGTACGGACGTCAGCTCATGTCAAAGTATTTTTGCGTCGTAAACTTGCGCTACAATAGCTCTAGAACTCTGCATTCATCTGAATTCGAAGTATCACTTCAGAAACTTCAATTGAGAACTAATATTAATTTATTAAACTTTTTTCGATTACCAAAATCAAGCGTAAGTTTGCATTCCTCGGCGCAGCACTAGCGGTAGAAACAGATTTCCAATGGCCTTTTTTGCGGTGATACCAGCTGTTTCATTCGTCAAGTTAATTCTTTTCTTAGTAGCGTGATCGTTTTAGCAAAGAGTTGTTGACTTCACAACAAATTCTCTTTAACAGTATTTTAGGAAATGTTAGATAAGTAGTTGCAAGAATTTGAATGTCAATCTTTTTACTGGATGAGCTCATGGACTTAAAAGGAACGACCATTCACAAAATACGCGTTCTCCGTTTTCAAGTCAAACTTTTAACTGTCGGATGAGCAATGATGCACCTTCTAACTGAGATCTGCATAAATTTAAATTTCGACATTTCGCGCGCAAACTAACTTCATTAATTATGCGAATAATTTGCGCTGGATAACAAACTGACACGCTCTATTTGGGGACGAGGAATAATTTAAGAACCCTTTGTTTTAAGAGTCATTTCCATGCAAAATGAACACGAGCAATTTGCATTTGAAATCAGAGTTGTGCAATAATAAGCCGAACTTTCACTGACAAGTCAACCACCAGGAATCTAATAGAATAACTCCTCAATATGAAATGATAAAAAATGGCAAAGTTACAGAATTTAAGATGACAGAAGGAAGATTAAGAAGTAACTCGTTGATTTTAGCGGCTTGCTTGATTCAGTGAAGGAATTTCGAACACTTTACGCCCAGCAATGGCTGACGAGGTAGGTCTGGCGCGAAACAATACACACAACCGTAAAGAAATAACAGTTAACACGAAGTCCTGTTTATAATTTTCAAGTTTCAATTTTTAACGTGAGATGTACTTAAGAGTTTCCAAGCTACGGTGTACCTCCAGAAGCGAAAATGGCGCCTCATTAACCGTTTGCCTGGAGCTTAAGATAGTTGAATTTTAATGAGCAATTAATACATCATGAACGTACGTAATCTGAAAGATTCGAGATAACACTTTTTCCGCGTTGAAAGCGTCGATTGTTTTCCATTTATGTTGCTATAATGCTGTAATATGGCGCCTGATAACTGAAAAATTACAAATTTCTCCGTATATTACCTAGCCGGGCAAAACGAACAGCGAATATCCAATATCAATTCGAACGGTCAACTGCATGGCGAAGCAGTTGACTTGCAATTGAAACCAGGGTAGAATCTATTCTGCAAGCAAAAGTTTCTTTTAGCTTAGCTTATAATTAAATTTGGCCTCCTCAGACTAGTACGCAAAAATGAATTTCTGAAAGCACGGTTTATTCAACGGAAATCGGCAAACATGAAAAACAAACTGGACTCTGGTTGATTAAGTAATGATATTATTCAATGTAATACTGATAAATGCACTTGTTTACCAAAGTTATTCAAGTTTGCTCACTAATCATAGCAACACACTCGAAAGACTAGGAAACTTTTCATAACTTAGTGGCAGATGAACATAACAGAGTGTTTCTGTGCTTTTTGTATATAAATGAACATCCATTCTATTTCTTTTGAGGAGTTTCGAGCGATTGAGCGTGCTTGCGTGCAAGATCTGGTGGATTCTAGTATCATTCTACCGAAAGCAGAGAGATTTGGCCTTTCAGTTCCACCCACAGAGGTTCTTCCACTCTCTGCCAAACCGCAAGTTGGCAAATTTCTTGTTCTCAACCAACGCGTATGGAATTCTGAAACAAATACAGATCAGTTCACTTTGACGAAGTCAAGGTTCCGTTTTAACGAGACTTTGAATATTCATGTAAGATTGTTTATCTCAGTCGCACTGAAAAAACTGCATGGTTTCAACTACTTATTTATGTATTCCTCTTACAATATGAGGTACTTAACGTTCTGTCAAGACTGATAAAAGAGTGTACCAACAGGCTGATTTGGAGTATCGCCCGAAAACTCTGCGATTGTTTTCCGTTAATGCCCAGAGGAATTTCTTCATTTGGAAAAGATTTGCATTACAAAACATCTACCAACAGACTTAAGCCAACATTTTTGCTCAGTCAGTGTGTACGTGTCTTCGCCTTAAACGATATTTTGATCCTAACGACAAACTGTTTCGTACAGTGTTTAACTAACATAGACTCAATTGACTTGTTGCCAGAAAGAAAACGGTGAAACCTGTTGACTTTCGGTCTCAGTGGTGTTAATGGGTAACAATAGGTTGCATGTTTCCCTTTGAACTGGGGAAAAAATTTGATAATCCTTAAGGGAGTAATGTCCGCTTGAAGCTCAATGCCACTTTATACCAATGTTCAGTGATCCGACAGACGTTGCTTGCATTACAGACAAGAAAGTGTTTACCAATATACAGGGTCCATAACTGTTTTGAAGCCAGTTGCATTTGTTTTGTCAACCCCTGTATGCCAATTTCATCGAATTTTCCATACTTTCTTCCCGAACAGTAAAACAAAACCTGTTGGGAAAAACTCCAAATATCTTAAAATTACCAAGTTGGTAAAGTTTGGTCAGTGATCTTCACTTTCTCGGAGTACAAGCTAAGGCAATTACATCCAAGCAAAGATTTAAGTAAAAACCTTCTTTCGAAATGCCCATGGCACTAGCAAGAGTCGAGGGTCGTTACTCCTTTAAATGTTGTTGCTTCAATAAATTGGTGACACATTTTTACATATACAAAAGCCAAAATGCATTGTTTCTCTCCTTGCGACTGAAATAGGAGAGGAATGTCTTGAAACCGTTTTTAAATATTCATCAATCTATGAAATAACTCAAGAGTTCGCTGCACTTCAAGTGGCTGAATAACACTTGGCCTTCATAGTGATTCATAAGATTATGTTGATTTCATTCGTGTTAAACTAACATAGTTTTGCCTTTTGCCGGATCAAAATACTCTTAAATTATTAGGGCTACCAGTTTAAATAACATGAAAACATCGATCAAGAACAGAGTCGTGGAGCTACTGTTTTTATTTAGGGTATAAGAATTACTCGGGAACTTTTTTGTTTGACTCCGTTATCATCTGTTTTCATCTTACAAACTATGCGTGATTACGCGAGATCTCATTTTATGCGTGCTTATGCTTTCACATCTGGCCATTTCCACCACGTATAAGCGGCTCAAGAATATCTTTATTTACTTCTACAAACAGAAAACAGAAGGTCATTGACGCTATTTGTGACAATACTTTTGACATTCCTTTGTTGTATAATTGTTACCTACCCTCTTAAACACTCTTATGAACTGTTCTTTCAGGAGTCGATTCTTTTGGCTGAGGAGCCGAGCTCCGCTGAACCTGCCGAGGCTGACGAAGCAGAGGCGCCGGCTCCAGTCGAAGAACCCATGGAAACTGTAACCGTCTCGCTTACTAAAAAGAAAGGTGAGATCATTCAAAAAACTAATGTATGGCTGAATTGGTGCGGTATGAAAAGGAGAATTCTGATCGGTTTCCTTAGCAGTTTGAATTTTATTTTGCAATACGGACCGCTCACGAACTAATTTAGGCAATTGCTCTTTCAATTCATTGCACAAAGTAAACAGTTTTTTTAAACTTAGAACTCTTTCATTTCTCGAATACGGACCTCACACTAGTTCAATAATATATGTGTATAGCTCTAAAAAAAAAACTTTAAAAGAAATGTTTAAGGGCTTAATTTTTATAGACTTTTTTTTTTCTTCTGTCTATTGAGATGTTCGTGTGGACATCGGGGAATCAGTTATGCTTATACTTGGTTCAACGTTCTTGTGGTTTCGAAAACGTAACCGTAATTTTATGATTTATTACATGACTGAGAAACCTACGTTACTGTGATTGGCTGAGAGCAAGCCAATTTATCGTTAATTTTTCATTTGCACTACAGTGCAAATTAACGCACTTAAATCCACTTCTCGTCGTGTAAATTCTTAGTTACACGCGCATTCGTGCGATTGGCTTTACTAATACCATTCTGCACGCAGTCAATAATTGTCGTGCAGTTCCGGCAATGTCCTCTTTTGTACTTTGTCATCTCTTCAGGACTAAGGCTATTTTCTACAACAAAAAATGGTGTTGGACAATAAAGCAGCGCAAAGATTAACCATAGCACCTTATAAAAACTTGAAAAAATTGCGGGAATAATGCTTGTTTGTTTTTTTTGTCTGTTTGTTTGTTTTTCAACTTGGCATATTGCAAGCTTAGAAAATAAAAAAGATAAAGAAATATATAGAGGACAGTCGGCATAAGCAATATTAGGTTGTTAGCTTGTGTTGTCATGATTATTTCGATTTCTGCGGAACTTTCTCAAAATAATTAGTCTTAACTGAAGTAATGCTTTAAATGTTAATTTTCTAACGTTAAAATATAAAACAACCAATCAAGAACAACTTATTATCGCCTTCGACGTCTCTATAGCGTATCAAATAAGCGAGCTGCATGTTTTTATAATTCGATTATGCTCCGGCCATATTTTTACAACACTGTAAGACTTTTCTTTTTCTTTTCTTTTCTTTTTTTGTGCAAAGGTGGCTATGGGTTCAATATCAAAGGGGGCCGAGACAAGCCGTTCAGAGAAGGAGACACTTGTGTATACATCACCAGGCTCAGACCTGGAGCCGCCGCAGAGAAAGATGGCCGCTTGTCCCCTGGAGATAGAATTGTGGAGGTTCGTGGGACATCACTTTTGCGTTGTTTGTTCGCGACTCGGTAAACAGTTTCAGCTTAAACGAACCAATACAAGACCTTCGTCTTTCGTCTCACAAGCTACAGACGGTTGAAAACCAACCTCCATATAAATTAATAAACAACATTTCAGGAAGAATAAATATTTCACCAAACTCTACAAGAGCGGTTTACACCTTGGGTAGTGAAAGTCATCCTGTGAATGTCCGTTTCGGTGATAAAGCGCAATGATGAACAATAAATACAAACGGAAAAGAATATTGAATGAACTTCAAAGCCGTGTCAGTTATAATTTTCTTTTTCTATTATTTCCATAGATCAATGGTACTGATGTCCGTGACGTCACGCACGCTGAAGCACTGGACCTGGTGCGGAAAACAAAAGGAGGAAAACTGACATTATTGGTGCAAAAAAAAGCTGTTAAGGTACAAAGAACAGTACATCATAACAGATGATGGTATCCTAAGTCATTTTTTCGCCAGCTACGAAATTACACAAACTTAATTAAGTTTGCAAACACCAGAGATACTGAAAGCCAAATATTCAGTGATGATTTGCAACTGTTATCCAGAAAGCTAGTGCCATTATCCCGGTTTTGTAGCGGAGTAAAGTAGTTATCAATAATCTCTTGAAAATCCGGTTGGTTGAAACTTCGTTGTTGTTTTTTTTTTTGTTTGTTTGTTTTTGTTTTTTGCCACAGATTGTTGAAGATGATGATGGTCAGGGCGTCATGAGAATTGAATTGCAACGGGAAAAGAAAGGTAATTCAAGAAACTATTAAATAAACGTTTTTTGGTAAAATCGCTTACATTCCATCATGTTTATACTTTCTTTTCAGGGAGAGGGCTGGGTTTTAACATCCGGGGAGGTAAAGATAGCCCGTATGTACCTGGGGATCCAAGTATTTTCGTCACCAGGATCAACGGAGAAGGCGCGGCCGCACGGGACGGGAGACTTAGTGTCGGTGACAAACTTCTTGAAGTAAGAACACTTTCAAAACCTTTTTAAACAATAGAGTGTTTCTGTCGAGGAACTATCGGCTGATAGTTGCCCTTTGGAGATTTTCTTAAATATTCTTACAACAATTTAAGAACCTCATATTTCCAAGGGACAACTATCAGACCGATAGTTCCGAGACATTAACATTCTATTGTCTGTATTGTTCACCACTAAATTTTCTTCCGAGCGCCAGTTCATAAATCATACTGAATTATTTTCAACTTCGTTAGATGAAAGCTGTGAGTGACAAAATTTAATGTAAAATTGAAAAGAAAACAATCAGATCCCCACTAAATGCAGGTCAATCAGTCTCTCAATCTTTATATATATATATATATATATATATATATATATATATATATATATATATATATATATAAAACGGTTATAAAATGCCTCAAGCCAACAAAGAATGCCACTGCGTCAGGAGGATCAATGAAGATTCACAGTCCAAGCCTCACCGCAAAAATGAATTTAAAAACGTTTGATAAAGCAAGGACGGACAACTTCTGACGGTAAAAAATGTTAAAAAGTTAAAAATTTAATAGAAAAACGTTTCGGTCTTAGACCTTCATCAGTTAGGTAACTGATGAAGGTCTAAGACCGAAACGTTTTTCTATTAAATTTTTAACTTTTTAACATTTTTTACCGTCAGAAGTTGTCCGTCCTTGCTTTATCAAACGTTTTTATATATATATATATATATATATATATATATATATATATATATATATATATATATATATATGTCAGCTTGTTTACGGAAACAAATTTTCACGGACGAGCTCTATCCGCTCCGGTATTTTCTTCAGATTGGCACTATGGGGAGATAGTGTCTCCGCCGGTGACCACAAAATGTTTTCAGCTAGCAGTAGGCGAGGACGTGTTTTTTATTGCCAATAAAATTTTCTACACGAAAAGAGTGCTTTGAAGTTAAAAGCAGTGGTATATTTTTGAAACAAAGTGATAGGTAGACAAAAAATAAGTAAGCAAACAAACAAGTTAATGGTCACATATATTTTCAATCCAACAGATCAACAATGTCAATGTAGAGAACTCCACAATAGACCGCGCAATTGATCTCATTCAATCCAAGAAAAAACTCCTGCTGCTGGTAGAGAAAAAGGCGCTTCAGCAAGTTGTGGTAAGACTGCAAATTATGAAGTTGTAATGAGTTCGGATGACAACACAAATGTTGAAGTGATGAATTAAAGTTGACAAAGTAACGACTCCTTCCAACTTGTTTCACTGTTGTGTAGCATCTTTTCAAAAACGCCACATCAACGTTTCTCGTTTTGCCTGCGAACACACTTTCAACCAATGTTAAAACCGGCGATGTTCAATCGTTTTACATGGTTCCAAGACATGTAAGATGAGTTTTCTTCCTGGGCTCTGGTTTGGCTTTTTATTCAAAGTGTAACTCACCGTAAATACTGACATTCCTTAACAGAAAACCGTACGGGAAGGAGCGGTGGATGGTGTCAGAGGTGTTGAGGCAGCCATTGAGTTGTACAAGGATCCTGAATATGGTACGTGAAGAAGCCAGTTAGGGCTTTTATTCTTTCTTTTCACTCCAGTTTTTCGTCCGTCGATTTTTGTTTTGTTCCTCGGCCACCTCACAGCCGAAACAGTCTAAAAAAACTTGCAGAACTAATTTCGGAACGACTGTTGTTCAATGAGATAACTTACAATGACGTATAACACCTTTCGGAGCCCTTTGGCTACAATAACGTCTGTAATGTAAGTAGTTTTTCTAGCGTGTTGCAGTAAAGTTTGCAGTTTATCACTTACCCGTGCCCCGAGCGATCAAGGAGTGTATTTATTTAACCTCTATTGAGTCTACTCAGGTCTTGGCTTCAACATCCGGGGAGGCAGTGATGCTAATTACCTTCGGGGGCATCCGGGAATCTTTGTCACGTCAATCAAACCAGGAGGCTCCGCTGATCGTGATAGCCGCCTCAAGATAGGAGACAGACTTCTTGAGGTAAAATACAATTACCGTACAACTTTATCAAACTAAGAATAATTAAATTTTGCGCTTTAGTGGGAAATTTCCTGAACCGGCGTTTTCAGTTGTTTGTGGTTTTCTTTTTTCTATGAGAAAGAACAGTAGTAACTGTGTTTACACACGTCTAAGTAAGAGCTAAGTAAGCTCGAACGTGTATGCAAAAAAAATAAATTATAAAATAAATTATATTGTCACAAAAACAATACAGTTAAATATCTATAATTTAAAATCAACTTTTCCTAAGACCTCTATCACGAGTTTCTAAACGACACCCATAACAAATGCAAGCAGATACCAAAACCTCATGAACTGAACATTTCACTAGGACGTTTTGTTTTGTTGCACGATATTTTCAAACTGTTTAATCCTTACAACTGAACAGCTGTTCCTGATCGATTAACAGCTTTTCAAAGCTCAAGTCTTTCCTTTTTTCAGATAAATGGTGTAGACGTTCGCTCAGTTCCTCAAGATGCTGCAGTCCAACTTGTACAGCGGTCCGTTGACAAAGTGACGCTATTGGTTGAAAAAGATGCAGAGCAACAATTTAAAAACTCCGAGTTTTACAGCTTGGTAAGAAACAGTAGGTCCTAGTTTTAGCTTACTTTTAAGGGATCTTCTTCACGGTTTACACATCGTGAAAAAATTAGCCAAAATTTTTCAAGTTCGGCGTTTGTAATTCATATAAAGCGTTTTAACCGCCTCGCCCTGGGTATCATGATAGCGATTGAAAAGTTTTGTCAATGCTTCTTTAACCTGTGTTCTCCGTTTATCCACTGTTAAAAGAAAAAAATCTCGTTGAAAGCACTCTAGCATTTGGTGGACGTGAGTTAATATTCTTATTTTTTATTATTTTTTTTTCTTTCAGAGTGACTTTGATGAGATTGACATGAGTGGAGAAGCAGGCTGTTTCTTTAGAGATCAGAAAAGAAGAATCGGTGAGTACAACTGCATTTTAATGTTCTCCGTGAAAAGTAAGTTACTTTCGAAAATGTTCATGAACTCAGACTTCCTTCCTTTGCTATTCAGCTTTTGCTACCTGGATTGAAATAAATAAAGTTTTCTGGTGTGTGTCTTCTTACAAGTTGTCTGTCTTGTGTCATTTCTTGTTAGATTTTGTGTTGGTTTACGAAGAAATCGACAGTGAGCCTCCAACTAAAGAAGTCTTAAGATTCCGGAACAGATACATGAAAAACCTGCAGAAATCTCAGCTGGAGTTTGAAGAGGTTTGCTTGTTTTCGTGCTTGAACTTTCTATTGAAAATTCCCAGACTTAAAATATTCGATTAGAAGAACTGGAAGCTGCTGAATTTTTGTGCTTCTGGTTCAATGAGCTGTGAACGGAGTTCAAAGCAAACATAACCTGCGTGTTTTTAAGTTCCAATGGACTATAACTTACAAGTCGAGATATTCTTCTACACAGTCAATAGCCTACTGGTGTTTTTCACTTCCTCGTCACAGGTCTGCTTGAAATAGACCATTTCACAGTTGTCTGTTCAGTGACCTGGTCTTTGAATGGCAGCGAGGCTGGAGGTGACGTTGTTTTGAAACAGACCTCACTGCTTTTGTTGTGTAAATCAAGTTGTTCTTATGCTAACTAGCTGCCATTTAAACAAGAAAAGCAGAGAAGTTTGTATTAAAATAAGGTCACCTCCAGCCTCGCTTGTATTCATAGGCCAGGTAACTAAGCAAACAACTGTATAATGGCCTATTGTGACTCACTACTGACTGAACTCTTTTTTTACTTCCTAAAGGAAAAATCGGCCACGAAAAAAGGTCAACTTCACTTTATCAAAGTTCACATTCCGTGGGAGGTGATGCTGTTTTACGCAGAAGAGCTAAATTTTAAAGGACCGCTGAAGGTAAGAACACTAATGACACGGTGTTTCAGAGCGGACAGCAAGATTATGAAAAGCCTGATTTGAAAAAGGTTTCAGTCTTCAATCTTCAATCAAAGTGCACAAGAAGAAAAAGTTCTCTTTCAATTTAAATCAAAACGATACTCTTGACCATTTATATATATATACATATATATAACTAACTGCAGACAGTACTGTTTCGGCCTTTTGGGCCTCATCAGTGCAGTGCTGAAAACTAGGATGGAGGCTAAGCTTAAAAAGCCGCCCCAATATATATATATATATATATATATATATATATATATATATATATATATATATATATATATAGCAAAAATTCCCAACAGCGAGTTTTCAAAATAATTCAGTCTCTACCCCGTTAAAGGAGCACAGTCACAGTATTTTAAGTTATTTTTCTACGTACAAAATTACCTTTAAATTGAAGGAAACCTGAAAACAGACATTTACTATTAAAGGCAGAGAAAAAAACAGAGATGATAATTAGACGAACAAGGATGGTAAAGGATGGAGAAGATTAGCACGCATTGCAAACGACGAACTTTAAAAATGTAGCTCCTTTAAAATCACCTCTATGACTTGTATCATGCCTTTCAGGCAGCAAGCGTGACTTTCTCAAGATGAGCCTGAAGATATTTTGTCCACTGTTTTTTCATTCCTAGTACAAGTGGCTTCACTGGCGTCTAATGCTAATTGTTTGTTTGTCTATTTTAAGGCCAGAACAGAAGAGAAGATCAACTGGTCGGAAAGAATTTTAAAGAAATTTCATTTGCCAAATATATTCAAGGATGATGTCCCATACCAACCACCAGACTACTTCACCGCCACATTCCAGGCTAACAAGTTACACAAGTAATAAAACAAACTTGATTTGCTTGTTTACTGAAAAAAAAAAAAACAGTGCTTGTCAATGTTTACAAGTAGTTGTCTATTAAACAGGTTTAACAGGAATTCACGAAACGCCGCCATACTAAACTGAAATTTGAGTTATTCATTCGCCGATTTGTGTGTAGAAATAGCACTTTGGCCCCCAAAAATCTGCTTATAGAATTTTCAGTCTACATAGAGTATACAGACATTTTAGTCAGCATAGTAACTAACTCCGAGCAGTGCTCGGTCTGCCTCCAATCTGGAAAGCAGTGACCTCTCTAAGGAGGAGATAGCACACTGGCTTGAATGTGACTACTTTCCAAGTAGCTGAATGTCCGCGTGTGGAAATTTTCTTTTTGTCTAACGTTTATGAAAAAAAAAAAGAAAATATCGCCTTGTTTCTCGATTACTTTTTTTTTAGATTTGTCGGCAGCGATAACCCAGAAACGTATTTCAAAGACACTGAGAGAACAAGAGTGGTGAGTTCTAATTTTGCATTCAAGTGAGAAAAACTAGGTCAGATGTTTTCTCAGTCCGTTATTTTTGGGGAGCATAAACCGAATTAATATTTTCTCCATAGGCAAACGAGATACTTGAAACTGCAGTGTATGGAAGCCGCAACAAAGGGGAAATAGGTGAATTGAACACTTTCCTTTCTTTCTTAAATCAATCATGTGTTTGAATCAAACGTTACATTAACAACCACAACCTTGGAACAGTTTTTTTTGGTAAAACAGCTTCATAAAGCTAAGCCAACAGTGACGCCAACACAGAAAAAATTGATGTTAACCAATCAAAACTCGCGGCAGAAACATGCAACCGCTACTGAGCGTGGGAAACTTTGCCAAAGTCAAAAGTGATTAGTTTTAGGTTTGCATGACTGGTCAAAAAGACAATTTATTGGAGTGATTGGTTGTGGTACTTTGAAAACCATTGTAAAATGATAACAATAATAATTATAATAAAATATCTTTAGCCAGGAAGCAACCTCACCCTCGGGTGGTTTTCAGGCTGGTCCTAAGCACATGTTGTAGATATACAGTATCTAAAAATACACAAATACAATAAAATCCTAAGATAGAGTTCATATAGTAAAATTTGATAAAATAGTTTACACAGGCTATTAAAACAAATCTAGGTTATTTGCATCTCTTCTAGACTCTTGTAAACCAGTTATAACCTATTTGTTATTCCTGTTCATAATTTTTGATCAACGTTATTTCTTTTCTTTTTCATTTAGGAATCAGTCGACTGGTTGAAGAAGGAGTGTATAGCGCCGCTTATCCCCTCCATGTGGTAAGATGCACTGTGCTCCGTCAGTGCACGTCTGTCGCACGAGCTCATTCATTTTCACCATCAATCAAACACAGCTAATGCTGGCTAACAATCCAAGTCACGGTATTTTGAAGTATTTTGACCAGGTGCAAAATTACCTTTAAATCGAAGGAAACCTGAAAAAATCGTTTACTAAGGGAGAAAAACAACAAAGAGATACTGATAAACCATTGAGGAACAAGGATGGTTAACCCTTTGAATACCAACTACGCATATATGCGTAATTAATGGTCGTGCTCTTTGTACCACTTGTGACGTCATCAATTTAAATGTCATCAGATATTCTTGATAAGCAGATAGTAGTACTAGGCTGGGCCTTTCCGCACAATGGTCAGGTTTAGATATCGACGACATTCCGACGTCGCAAATCGAAAAACAACGTTATCAGCTTTGGTGCAAAAACGTCCAAATTTTGGCTTATGCGCATGCCCGGAACTGAAAATTTGCTCAATTTTGTACCTAATCCTCGAAAAATCTCTCCTTTTAGTAAGAAAAAGCTTTCTTAGCAAAACTTAGGCTTATTTAGCGTCATGGCAGCTAAAAAAACCTGACTAAACGGTTAAAAACGGTATTTTTTGGCGAAAGTTTGGTATTCAAAGGGCTAAGGAGGGAGAAGATTAACACGGACTAACAATGGACGAACTTAAAATTTAGGCTAAACTTTTAAGATACGCAAACCGTGACTTGATAGTTCCTTCAAGCCAGACTTTATTGAATGTCACCTTTCCTGCTCTTTCTGATTCCCAGTCAAAATGAAATTCGTGGATTCATTGTCGTAACTGAATCAATGTGCTGTAAGTGTTATCTCCTGGTTATTTCTTATGATTGTTATATACCTTGTTAATTCGGTTCATATTATACCACCTCTCAGGGTCCTGCAGAACTGCCTGCAGATTGGAATAAAACTCCACACGAGCCAGATGAGATCAAACTCAATCAAAGACAGGTGAGAGATGACAAGTCATATTATTGATCCCGAATAACGTGTGCAGAATATAGCGGTTCTTTACTGAGAGTGGTAAATCCTAAACCAAACCAACTACTTGCCAATTAAACTACTCAACCAATCTCAAACCGTGGTAAAACCAAAACCAAAGTAACTGCCTGATTACTTTCTTTACTCGATTGAAAACCGCTCTAATTAGTAACAATACCTTTTACACACCAATCGCTGTCTACTTAAGAAGGTTATCTAAGGGAATCTAGCTTAAAACCCTATCCTACTAAAGGACCTTACTTCTGTAGAGTGGTGTTAATCTATCAGCCATTCATTTCGAAACGCGCTTGAGAAAAAGAACAAAATACAACTTTATTGCCTTAACGCAATGCTACGTTGGAAAAGATGAAATTGTTTTTTTCGTGTGTGTGAAACAACAGGTGCTGAAAGAATACTGGGCTCGATGGGGAAAGTGGCTCAAATACCAACCACTTGATCACGTGCGAGAATATTTCGGAGAGAAGATTGGGATCTACTTTGGTTGGCTTGGTAAGTCAGTGCTGTTCAGCAATGGAACATGTATCCTAGAAATTCCAAACAAAATAAATGCACAGTATTTTCCCTCAACGATACATCCAGCATATATCTACTTAACAACCTCATTAACAAGCTTCTACTTGACTACGAACCTGACTACAAACTGCAATCAAGAGTGGATACCTCATCCTCTCTTGCCTTAATGTATCTGCCCAACCACCAACCTATCCTCTGAATAGCTGCTTGCCTAACGCGCCCAGATTCACCTACCTTACTATCTACCTACCACTGACCAACCTACCTACTTACTTACCTACCTGAAACCCCAGCTACTGACGTCGCGTCCTACATCACAACACCCCAACAATCGTTATTTCCTACCAGTAGGGAAATAGTGTTTTTGCTCTTGCTGCTGGAGTATTCAAGTGTCTCGAGCATTAAGTGTTCGATTGCAGTATAATGTTTTGCTTTGTTTCGTTTCGTTTTTCAACAGGTCAATACACTGCGTGGCTGATAATGCCGTCAATCATTGGACTATTTGTCTTTCTTTACGGTTACTTGACTATGGACAGTGGAGAAAACACAGCGTAAGTTCCAAAGAACTATTCCTTAAGGTTTATCAGACCCCAATAACATGAATAAATGGTTGAGACTAAATTTAGTGGTACGTGAGCACTGAAAAAGGGTCCTCTATTCCAATGCGGTTGTAATACAGTAAAGTAAAGACTTTATTATTTTAAAGTGATTGACTGTATCTTAGCTACATAGAAAGCTACTTCACAGGAAAAAGCCACAGTAAAGACAGTTTCCCTCGTAATCTGTAACAGGTACCCAGCTTTGAGTATGACATGCTATGAAGGAAGTCCATGTGAAAAGATTCTTCTATGTTTCACTTCACAGGTTGGAAATCTGTAACAGCCCAAACTGGACGTTTGTCATGTGTCCACTATGCGAGGAAGAATTGGGCTGCAAGCCATGGGATCTGAAAACAAGCTGTGGCCGAGCAAGAGTGAGTCTATTCTGGTTTCAGTCCTGCTCGTCGTACCTTTAGGGGTTAAAAAACTGGTTTTGTTAACTCTTATGGTGTTCAGCCTCAAAGTTCCACAGCGGAAGTGTCTACCGTACCTTTTAGGGTATCAAGCCGAAAAAACTGTGACGGGAGATGTGTTGCTTTAGAATTGGTACCTCCTAAGGGTAAAAAATAACATTCAAGCCGCGCCCACAAAAGGGGATCTTGGTACCTCCTAGGGGTTCTCTTCAAAATTTCCGACGAGCACCCTCGTCCTTTTTATATAGGAGTCCCTCCTCCGGGGTCTCAGCTTGCTATGGGGAAACCAATGCATAATTACTTTTAGTATCACCCAACTGGTGGACTAATGCAAATCCTGTATTTTAATTGGTTACGCTACTAGAGGACTATTCGTAATAGTCCTCGAGTAGCGAAATTGGCGCAATCGAGCGTGACGCTTTCTTTCGTTTTATTCCCGAATAAATATTTCTTCAACTTGCATTTGCTAACTTTATTATTGCCTTTTCTGTCCGACTAGTTGGGTGATACTAAAACAATTAGACCCGTAGCCCGCAAGGGCGAAGGGTCTGATTGTTAATTAGTCTCTTTTGTGAGTGTAACGTGTACTTGATTTCGCCAGGATCTATATACCACTGTTATAACAGGGATTGAAATACGTATAATTTGCTTCGCTAGGCTTTGTTAGCAGCTGCACTGAAACATATTTTCTTTTTTGTCGGACCTTATGCCCATATGAAATCATCGTCAGGAAGCTAGTTCGATTACAGTAAAGTTTGTTACCTTCCTGCGAGTTGTGTGCATACTAAAATCTCTTGTTCTACAGCTTCTTTTAATATTTGCTGTCTAGTGATGTACGTTTTAATCTTTTCTTCTTCAGATATCATACCTATTTGACAATCCAGCCACAGTTGGGTATGCTGTTTTTGTGTCTTTCTGGGGTGAGTCGCAGACATATTTTGTATTTTATGACAACAACTTAAAATCAGCTTTAGCCACACCTACTGCATGTAACAGGCACACAGTGTCATGGCGAAAAGTTACTAAAAGATTTATAAATTACCATCAGGAGCCATAATCGGGGACGGAGACCGTAAGCGCGCGCCATTTCTAGTATTGGGGTTGTCCCCATGATATGGGACAATAATTCTATTTTTAGAACAAATTGCGCCATCGCCTGAGGCACACGCGCGTACATGCTGCGAGGATTTTTGCGGATGTCGAGCGGGGGAAATGGCGTCCAAAATTCCCGAAATTTTGTCATGTTTTTGGCCCACAACTCAACGCGTTTACATCTGTTGGACTTTTGCTTAAGTATTTTCGTCGTAAGCTGCTCCAGTTTGAGTGAAGTAAGACAGTATCGAATTTAGGTATGTTCCGCTTTAAGCTTAGATATGATATCGCTGACCAAGTTGTGTACCGACGGATGCTTCTTTTACATGAGCTGTACATTACTCCACTCTAAGTTTCACATATCTTGAAGATTAACAACTCTTCCAAACCACAGCAAAAAACTAGTTGGGTATATTTGGATATAGCAGCGTTTCAGGACTTCAAAGTTTCCCTCCTCTTGCCACAGCCTTGCGAAGATTTCGCCAGAGTCTATCTCGACCGAAAAGTAAAACAAAAAATAATAATTGCAAGTTTGAGTTTCGCCTGAATTGTGAGCAACGCTTGATGTTTTATCAAAGCCCAATAAGCGACAATAAAGTTTATGTCTGTAGATGCTGCTCAGTTTTGTTTGTGTAAAAATAATTGTCTGTTGTCGATGAATAAGAGCACTCGCCGATGCATGTTTTGTACAGTCAGTAAAACATGACAAATTGGACTTCCCCACTTTTGTGAAAACGTGCATCGAACTCATATAATATCTCTAGCTTTTAAATATGTTTAAGGTTGATAAATGTTTGAGAACATATTAAAAGCTTAGCTGAGAATATGTGAATACAGCAGAAATAATCAGCAAAATTACGACGACGCTTTCTTTAATCAAGTCGAATAACGATTTTGATTTTTTTTGGTTGAGTTATCAAAACTCCTTGTTTCTTTTATTTTCGCCGCGTAAAATTTCACTATGTTAAAGAAACACACATGATATTAGTAGCCTTTTGGCGTTCGTGAAAACTGTTGCAGCATCTCGGCACAAAAGACCACGAAATAAATCTTTGTCAAGGTTTGTTGACAATTGAAAACACCGACTCGGACTTGAAAGAGCGCGCGCTGCACTATGCAAATGAGCTACTGAATGTACGCGTCAGACTTTCCTTTCAAAAAGTTTTGCAAACTCGCCAAACAAACAGAAACCATAAGAAACTATCAAAAACAGGGTTTGGTTATGATTAAGCATTTTTTGGGAAACTCACAAATCAACTCGATACCAGAGTAAAGAGTTTTCTTACATAACTTTTCTTCACAGAACAAACGAAAAACTTACGCGTACAACTGGCGCGAGCTGATATTATTCATTCACTGCGCGAAAAAAAAAAAAAAACTCACCTTTTCCATTAGCTCAGAGCATAAAACTACATATAAGAGTCCTGGTTCTTATTCCCTGCCTTATTCCCTGCCATCGCTGCGAAAACTCTGCATGAGAATCTCGGAGCTCTCACCATTTGATCACTCAACGTGACAACATTCACGCGAGAGCCCCCGACACGTACGCGGATCCGCGCGGATATATGACGTCAGGATGGCGCAATTTGTTCTAAAAATAGAAAAATTGTCCCACATCATAGGTGCGCGCGGATCCCAAGACTTACGGTCTCCGTCCCCGATTATGGCTCCTGTTACCATGCGACAAAAACCAAACAACTTTTAATTATCGCCAGAATGGTTCATATGAGTTACGCTTACATGAAACATTTACCCCCTTTATAGCTGCTGTTTTCTTTGGTTTTGCCGAATGTAAAAATATTAATTTTGCACCCTAAAGCTAATGTTAAATTTTTCAGCCGTGTTTTTCCTGGAGTACTGGAAGCGAAAAGAAAACACTCTCGCTTATCAATGGGATGTGCTGGAATTTGAGGAGGAAGAGGTATGTCATATAAGAATACATGAGATTTCCTTTCATAACGGAAGCGAAATTTTTGATTGTGTAATAAATAAATAAGTCATGCATTCGAATAATTGGTAACTTGAGCGGGCAGGAAGAGTAAACGTTGCTTATTATCGACAGCTTTCTTTCAAATAGCTCTCGTAATTCATCCGATGAGATTTTACAAGGCAAAAAGTTCTGTTTGCAGTTCTTCCTACCTCGTGCCCTCGTTCACTGTTTATGTTTCTCTGTTTTCTTGCAGGAAAGACCCCGACCTACTTTTGCAGCATTAGCCCCTGCTGTGGAAAGGAATCCTGTGACTGGCCTTTTAGAGCCTCATTTTCCTGAGGAAAAGCGATTCCCGAGAATCGTCTCGGGGATTGCAATTGTTATATGTATGGTAAGTATAGCCTTCGATACGCTGAGCTCGAAACAAAACAAGTCAAACTTGGTCATAGTCAACTTTCTTAGGCAGCCTTTCACAGCACGATACAAATACGAGGAAGGCTTTTTTTACGGAGGGCGGATTTCTATTTTCTTAAACAAGCCAGACAAGAACGCTAATCTGGTTTTAGTGCTAACAATAACAATTATAAAGCAGAAGATTCTGATGTCTTGATTGAATATACGGGAATCAGAAAGAGATTGACTTCTACCATCTGTAAAACGTGACCATCTTCACGTCCTAATAGGTTGCTATTTATTTCTCTCGTATACTCAAATTTTGTCCTAATTAAAAATTGTGAGATTCGAGCGTAAAATTTCATGCTGATGATCAAAATCTGTGGGGATCTCTGATTGGACATAACGCACGCGCGAAAATTCAACACAATCAATCACACTCTCTGTAAGATTTTGTCAACAGCATAGAATTTTTCGGGTCCAGTCTTAGTCTTCTCTTGAACGGGAAGAGAATTGTGTCATTTTAATCAGGTCTGAAAACAATTGACAGTAAAAGATTGCAGTAACAACAATTGATTTGGTTCGTTAGGTATCTCTTGTCGTCCTGTTCATGGTGGGAGTGATTGTATACAAGCTATTGGTAATTCACCCTCTCTACAAAAACCCAAACTTTCAACAGTATGCCGCCACTATTGTGTCTGTCACAGGCTCAATGATGAATCTTATAATCATTATGATTCTTAGCAAGGTGAGTAAGCAAATACGCGATGTGATCTTGATTTATATTCAAATGCGTTGAGGTGGAAAGTCGACTGATTCTGAAATCTTGCTCCTGGTTTACTCATTACTCGGCCAATCACAAATGATCTTAGTCAGCATGGGCGGTTGTTTGAAGGAAGAGTTCATAAATCGAACAGAACGCTGTGAAAAAAGCAGCCCGTGAGGGTTGTATGCTCTTTGATTGGTAATTTTTTTTTTTAATTCAGTAGAAAGATTTCTAGAATGCAAACGGCATGACTTGTTACAGAAGTCCGTTCAGGGGAGCGAGGGGGCCGAACCCTCTTTTTTCCTTGTATTTTCGAAAAAAAATTGACCAGCAATCTTTTAAGCGGAATTATTCATTCGGTTTGGGGGAAGGGGGTGGCTTGCACTCTGCTGCAATTTCTTCGACCCTTTCTATCTGAATTTTGTAGATCCGCCCCTGTGTGTTGTTACGATGCGGTTTTGACTAAAATTGATTGAAAGCAAATACATGTGCCAATGCAAGAGATATAGCAGTACTGAAGAAATACAGTTTAGCTTAGGCCTCGTTCAAACGTCGTGCTTCTGCCGTGCCGAACCAAACTCAGGAATTAAGGTCGGCATGGCAGAAGCACGAGGTCTGAACTGGGCCTTAGAGTATACTTCGTTTACCATAACCGTGCGGATGCCGGAAAGTGATCCTGAAAATGATGACTAACGCTTTGACAACTTCAGAGGAAGTCATCTACAAAGTCACGAAAAGGGAAAGAATATATGATGTCAATAAAATACTGCAGACCGTTGGTCTGGTTGGCAAACAAGCATAACTTTCCAAAAGTAGCTTTCAAATTAAGAGTTCTTTTTTCTTTCACGCAGGTGTATGAAAAGCTGGCGTATGTGCTCAACCATTGGGGTAAATGCTGTTTCTTCTTTTACCTTTCTGTTTCTTTCATTTACCCTTCGTCTTCCATTCAGTAAAAAAACTTCAGTTCTCAATTCTCACCAATAATTTTATTTTCGGTGTTTCTTTTTTCAGAAATGCATCGAACGCAGACAGAATACGAGGACAACTTAACATTCAAAGTGTTCGTGTTCCAGTTCGTGAATTTCTTTTCTTCAATTTTCTACATCGCATTCTTCAAGGGAAAGTAAGTTCACAACAACTATGGTAACTAACCACCCCTAGGAATAAATAAACAAACGTTGTGGAATTTATTTCATGGATTAATTACACATCTTTATTTTACCACTTCCCAGAGCAGACAACCTTTATGTATACCAAATATAACCACGACCGTTACTAATATTTCTCCTGTACTAAATATTTCTGTTTACACAGACTTGTTGGATACCCAGGAAATTATACGAAGATCTTCGGTCTCAGAGCAGAAGAGGTAAATCAAAATAAACCTTCAATGCCGGAAGCCATGTTTATTCTCTTGGTATCTGCTTTTGTTGAATGGAAAGTTAAAGAAGCTACGTCACGGTTTGCGCATCTTGAAAAGTTTAACCTAAATTTTTCAAGTTCGTCGATTGTAATCCGTGTTAATCTTCTCCATCCTTAAGAATGCTTGTCCCATTATGGTTTATTATTGTGTCTCCAGTTTTTTTTCTATCTTGGTAAACTACTATTTTCAAATTTCCTTTAATTTTGAGCTAATTTTCCACGTGGCCAAAGTATAACTCAAACTGACTGACTGAGCTCCTTTAAAGATGAGACTTATCATTAATGATATAGAGCATGATATTGCTGAATGCCATCAGTTCTAACACAGTTCACGTTGTATTTTACAGTGCAGTCCTGGTGGATGTCTCATGGAGCTGGCCCAACAGTTGGCAATTATCATGATTGGCAAACAGGTCATCGGCAATGTACAAGAAGTCCTTGTTCCGTAAGTTCTTTCAATAGCAACTTAACACATTTTGAACGAATCTCTAATGAATACCTGTTGTTTACAAACTCATTTTCATTTTGACTTGTTATTGAAATATATACACCGAAGTGAACCTATGGTTTGCACAGGTTGTCATTTAAAAGGCGGCTAGTTAACGTAACAACTGTAATTATAAGAAAACACGTGAGAGCTCAAGTTAAATTTCGATTGGATGGAAAGAATCAGTTACACCTTGTTTGTGATTTGATCTAAACTTCTCCTTTCTTGCTTTTTTTTCAGGGAGATCAAAAAGTACATGAAGAAACGAAAACAGGGAGTGACAGGCAATGAGGTCAAACCTCGTTGGGAATTAGATTACGATTTACTGGAAAACGAAGGCTTGTTTGGAGAATACCTGGAAATGGGTAAGTACCATTATTATAATGAAGAGACGCATTCTGATTGGTTTACTGAGTTATCCACAAAGATGGAACGGGCAGAAAGTAATCTGGCCAACTTTTTCCCAACAATGTTCAAAATCGAGGAGGCAGCGTGGCCGAGTGGTTAGAGCACCGGGTTTGAAATCCGTCTCCGGGTTCAAATCCCGTTCTTACCGCTAGCTGATGTTGTTCTCGGTAGCCCTGAGCTCAACTTCTCGGCTGCGCTTGTAAATAGCCAACTGGTCTGCCTCCCGCCAGTTGGGATTCTTAACCTAGTTATGTTTATTTGAATATTTATTTATCATTGTTTGTTTACATTGGCCCTGAAAAGCCCCAATGGGGAGTGGCCAATTAAGTATACATTTTTTTTTAAAATGTTCAAAAGAAAACTATTTTTACTTTGTAGAAGTCTTTTCCCCGTCACATTTAACGGACAAATTTGGTTAAAAATCCAACAAAATGCCTGGAAAATGAACGAGCTCAATTTTGTCCCACACGCAACTGCGGACTGAGAACGCAAACCTTAAATTCGTTATGGCAAAGCTTTATTAAACAATTGTTCTCGCAAGTTTTCAAACGTTTGGCTAGTGCATAAATTGAAAGTTATTCCTCTATATGGTCCGAACAAGCTAATCATAACAATCTGTACATATAACCGACTAGAAACTATTCTCAATTTTGGTTCAAAAGATGTGTTCCTTGGGTCAATGCCAGTTCTGTTTGTAAAAACACAAAACCATGTACAATCAGCACAATTGATTGAAGCAAGAAACTCTCAATCCACAGTGATCCAGTTCGGTTTCATCACGATCTTCGTGGCTGCATTTCCTTTGGCTCCGTTCTTTGCCCTCGCTAACAACATCTTTGAGATCCGCATTGACTCGGACAAGATAGTGTGTGATCTACGGCGGCCTGTGGCTCATCGCGCTCAAGACATTGGAATCTGGTTCAGTATTTTATCAGCAGTAGCGAAAATCGCCGTCATCAGTAATGTGAGTAGTAATCATATACTGAACTTTAACTAAGATTTCAAACAGCTTGAAAGATTTAATACCCATTTGTACCCGTTAAGACTGAAGTTTGTAAATTTTCCAGAAATACCGGCATCAGAGGCTTGATTCAAAACTAACCTCACGACGGATTTCAATAGATTTTAACAGTGAGGATTGAAAGCCGCGAAAGCCGCTGCGAAAACACGCTTGCAACTCGTTCTGCGAGGTTCAAGTTGTAAGTTTTTTGCAGACTAGCACTTCCAACCGTGACAATACCAGATCAGCTTCGAGCCAGCGAGGCATGCGAGCCCGGCAGGATTAACCACAAGATAAATAAGTTAAGTCAGGCTAACCAGCCAGCGGGCTATTTAGACTAAACAGATTGCGATTTAGGCTAGAAGGAGTGCTATTTGGGCTAACCAGCTAACCAGGAAGCGAGCCAATTATCCTTACTGGCTTTAAGGCTAACCGCAAGCTAACTAAAGAAAACCCTTTTTTTAAGTAGTGGGGGAGCTATTTAGGCTAACAAGGTTCAATTTAGGCTAACCAGATTTTTGTTCATCTGCATGTTGGCTCGCACTTTGTGCAGACCCACGAAAATGTTGTGTCTTGCTTCGGCGGCAAATGGAACGCTAATTTGATTATGAACTCTCAGAACAAGAACAATTCTCGACAAAAACTGAGAGAATTGAAGTAACAATAACTTGTTTACATTTCTACAGGCTTTCCTTATAGCCTTCACCTCGCAGTTCTTACCCAAGATGTTATACCGAGGAACCATATCTCCTGACGGCTCCCTAAAAGGGTACACGAACTACAGTCTTGCCTGGGCCCCTGTAAATTCGACGTCAGTGCCTTGCAGGTACGTCTGGGTGTAGATTCAGTATGGCGTCAAATATTTAACAATTATTGGACGAGACTGACAAAATATCGTGATTTGTCATCGGCGAGCAGATCAATTATTTGCCGCATTCGAAGGCCGAGACAAATAACTGATCTGCGAGACGGTACTACGCATGAGCAGACCAAATGGAGTCGGAAGACAAAAACAAATGATCAAGATGAAATATTAATCAAAGAAAAATCATTGACAAAAAGTCGCTCATCAATGTTAAATAGAAGATAGTTCCTGAAGACCATAATCAAATTGCTGTTCTGCTGAGGAAACGCGTGTCTACAGTGCAAATATTGCCGCTGCTGCCCTAATCGAAACGGCCTTATCTACCTACAATCCATATGAGACATAATACGCCTAGTTAGTCATTGTGAGCCTTCCTTTGAAAATACACCCATTTTCTGTGTTAATCTTGATCTATTATACCTCATGTATTAAACATACACAGTACTATAACTGTAGAAACACCTAGACAACTGGGGAGGGATGCAGAACTTTCCGGGTACAGGAGTCTTTTTATACCATTCATCACTTACTTCTTCAAATTAAAGTCAAATGCCCAAAGTTTTCTTCCTTCTCTCAAGGCTTTCCAGACACTGCAGTGATAATGTAATGACAAATATACAGCTACATTGGTCGATCAAATTCAACGCACAATACCAGCCGACATGTCAATATTTGACGGTGCCTGTGAGTCAGCGAAATTAAAACTTATCAAATACAGATTCCATATAACTCTTAATATATAATATTGCTTTTATTCACTCTGCAGATATATTGAATTTCGTTACCCAGATGGTAGTCCAAGTAAATTTTATTGGCATCTAGTGACATTAAAGCTGGGATTTGTAATTCTATTTGAGGTAAGTACTTATGACTTTATAGCTAATTTTAAGTCAACCTCCATTTTGGAAAGCACGATCATGCATGCTTATCTGTTATGCATGCTTATCTGGAGAAGGGTTCAGAAATGGAAAAGAATCACACATTGATGGTAACGAAATATTGCCAGCATTCAAGGGCGAGAGACAAACAAGCAACCAACCAACCATAAGCGTTCTTTTCCTAAACAAATTGTTAAGCCTAAGATCTATCAATAATAGACATTTAGGGCGTGTCTCCCACTACCGTGTCCGTCAAACCATAGTTGTGGTCAAACAAACAAACTATTGCATGCAAGGGAAAAGACAAACAAGCAGCTAAAACAAAGTGATACACCATTGCAATGCAGAATTTCAAGGTGGCGAAAAATTACCCTGAAACAAAACATTCTATCATACCACTGCCTACAATGGCAGATATTTTTAATATCAATAAGGCTTTTCTTCATGACACAAACCATCGGATTTGGTCAAGTTCATGTCGCAGATGATTGCAAGGAATTCATAAGCCTAAGGTCTATCAACAAGAGACACTTAGGGTGTGTCTTTCGAATAGCGTGCCCGTCACTTTAAACAGCTAATTGCTGTTTCAAGTCACAATGACCGAGTCCTAGTTTCCGCGGTTTCAATCACTGTTTTTCGTTCTATACCACGCTTGTTTATTTGTTTCTTGTTATCACGGCTACCCCAACCCTGTCACTGGGCGATCTAACTCGGCACACTCAGTGTTAGTTACAAGCCCTTTCTCCGATTGCTTGGAAAATTTGTTGTTCATGGCCCGTCCATGATTTTCTATATTCTATCACAAAACGGCTCCTAAAACAGTAACATAATGTTGTTGCGATATATCTAATCTTAAGAACACTTGGCTTACGACCGATGCTATTTTTACTCCCAACAGCATTTCATCTTCTCTGTATCATCATTGATAGACATGTTGGTACCTGACATGCCAGGAGGACTGGACGAGACTATCAAGCGAGAGACATACCAAGCTAAGCAGATCATGTCAGACCATCATGGTCTGATGGGAGGAATGCCAGACTCTGATGACTACATGCTGGAACTTGAAACATAGCACACAACTCTTAATTTTCTCTAAGAGATTGGATCACATTTGGTTCCACGACACAAAGTTTAATATTTGGTCAGTGATTGTCAGAGGAGAATAGCCTGCAGAACAGGCGGATGAGCGGGGCAGAGAGGGAAACGCGATACACGAGCGTGCAGCGCGACCACGAGCGCGAAGCGCGAGACGAAAAAAATCCGCTTGTAGTCACACCATTGTTTATGCTCTAAAGGCAGACGAATAGAACATTTTAAATAATATATGAAATTAAAACGCGTTCGTCCAATTTATCCGTGATGTCACTTATCTGAATGTCAAAGAGGTCCACTGAAGAAAAATTGCTTAAGGCAAATGCACACGTTTTTACAGGAACTACACAGAATATAGATAGCGTATGGAAAAATGTACAAATGCAAGGTGACGGACAAAAAAGAGATCATACGAAACCACGAGATGAACATTTCCACGCAGTCATTAGCTGTTTATTACAAGAGTGACTGAGAATGTCGATAGAATGTGACCTGTGTTGTTCGGATGTAATAATTTAACAAAATTGCTCGCGTTGGCTTTGCTAATCTTGTGGCTCTCGATAGCGGCCGTTTTCTCAAGTTCAAAACCACAAATTGCGGTTTATATTGAAAGCGAGAATCTTATTTATTCGCCTCCGTCTGTGATAACCAAGGTCAAAATAAAATTGTGAATCGCCCAAAAGTTGTTTACGAGAGTGAAAATAATTTGACAATTGTAAATACACTAGAGGTTGTATTAAAGTTTCAAACGACGTTTAAAGTACTAGGCTACACTGAATCACGAATTTACAATTTCGACTGCAACAAAATAAAATATATTCACGAATGCAAAGACTCAAGAGTTTGTCTTACGTGTACTTTATATGTAGATATTTTTCGCCCGTTACTTTTTTCGCAGCCATTAGCAAGATGTTCGATGTTTTAGCGCTCAATTAAATATTAAGACGGCTTGGAAGGACAAAGTAAACAGCAAAATCTTGCCGTCGAAAAAGAGATAAAACTGTAGACCTGATCAGCGATAATTGCTTAAAATCAAGGTAACGTAAAACACAGCAACAACCTTAGTATTACGGGGATTTTGTTTTGTGCTATGTTTGTTCAACAAAATTATTGAATATTCAATTATACGAAAATACGGGCCTCCACCTTCCTTCAGTCTTTCTCGGCTTTCTTGAATAAATTATCGCTTACTTTAAATTGAAAAGCCGCAGAATTTTGCGTTCGATAGCACGCGCTAAACTGCTTCATAGACGCATAACAACACGACGAGGTTAACAGAATAAAAAGAATTTATTTTTGCATGATTCTTTAATGGAGAAAGACAATAATTATTTGAGTTGGTTCATGTGGAAGTTGCTTGGGGCAGCTGTCAGAGCTGCAATGTACAAGCAGGTATTTTCTGTTCTCTGATTGGTCGCCAGCGTGCGCGGGGGCTTCTATTTTGATTCCTTGTGAATTTCTTTCGAACTGATTTGAATTTCTCGCTCGCGCTGATCTTTCATGTCCTGACCTTATGGAACGACAAAAATCATCCGTCCTGGCAAACAGTTCGGTATAATTTCTACTATTCTGGCTTGTGATGTCTTGATGGCAGATTTTCAATCGCTTGTGACGCCTTGATCTCTAAAATTTGGCAAAACAATTGCGACAAGCCATGCCTAGGTCGTACAACAAAATGGACGACACGAACCCATTGGCGGCGAACGAATCTCTGGTATTTACAATTCGTTGTTTTATATGTAAACCTTGTAGTTTAAATTCAAGCTTAATTTCTTCCTCTTCTAGTTGCCGTTTAAACGTGCTTTTGCACTCGAATTATTACTTGGGTAACCCTAGTCGCCCAATTGAAAACCATATTGTATCCACCGTATTTTTTTACGAGCTTCTATTTCTTAAAATTCGGCCGAGCATTTTTCTCGAATTGAGGCTGGCTAAAATAATACAAAGGATGGTTTATTTTTTGGGATGTTACAGGGCAGGTAAAGAAAATTAACCGTGAATTAAAACTGTTATTGAAGACAGGTTGTATGATTATAAACGTGCTGGTTTCAACTTTCACATCATTTTCAACATTATCATTGCTTCTCCCGTCTGCTAAACAAGATATAATTAAATCAAAAACCATTCCATAACGCTTCAAAACTTTCGTTCGTTTATTTAGCCATCATGACTTCGAGACGATCAAAGATCGATCGAAACCAACAACTAAGAATAAGGTTATTAAAAATGAATGAAACCGGGCGTTATGGTTGAATCGTTCACGAGGGGATTTCAAATTTCGGCGATTTTTCCCCGTTTATTGCAGCCTTCGGATATTGGGCCATCAGATCTTTGGTAGCTTGATTAACACTGAAATTTTTCATAGCGTTCGCAAATGCTTTTGGCTTTCAGTTACAATGCACTAGTTTGAAAACATGTTTATACCAAATATAAATACAATGCGGAAAAAATCGACAGAGTAACTTTAAGGCTGGGACATTTAAAATGAAGAAAAACTTCAATCAAGTTTTTGAGTGCTGCGTTCTTGCGCAAGCACTAACCGAATTATATTCTGGCATTAAGTCCCTGGGATCTTGAAACTGGTAGATATACATTCCAAATAATTGGATAATTGTCGGTTTTCAACTGTAATTCAGTGATTTTCCCGCGTGTTTTTCATGCTCGAAGAGTTTCATCTTCCGATCGATCACAAATTAGCACGTTGTCAAGAAGAACTGGCTAAATCGTGAATCTTTCTTACATCTGGCTCAAACTGCAACTCCATGGAGACAAAAGCGCTTCACAAACAACGACGTCAAACAGCCAGAAGTTTCTCAAAGATCAATCATACCCCACATGAAAACTTCTGCTTCCTCGTAGGACTTGAAACAGAAAACGGAAAAAAATTTAAATGCCACTTTGTGTTTCTTTCTACGCTTCACTGCTACAATTGTTTACTTAGTTCTCTAAAGAAAGGGCGACAATTTGCATATTGGTGGAACGTTTCGCAAGGAAACCGAGGTTTTATTTACCTTCACATTGTTATTCTTTGTTTACAATCCTAGCAGTGGAAGTCCGCATTAAATGGTGTAGAATATATGTGACGAATGAAACTCGGTCGAATTTTAAAAATCAAACCCACATTTTGTTTTTGATGAAGTTTTCGATTTACCATTTTCCCTTGACGATACCAAAGGAATTACGGCAGAGTTTAATGTATATCTGTAAAGCTAGACAACGGGTAAAGAATTGCAATTACTGTCACAGCAAGTTACATACAAAACAATCAGAAACAAAATTTTCTGAGATCAGAATTTCACGTCAAACATTCTTTCCCTCGACCATTGAAACTAAAATGTAGTTTAAATTGTAGGTTCAGCTTCACCAACAGTTCTATAAATTTATATGCATTAACATTCATGCATGGTTATGTAATGTTTTCTTGACTCATAAAAGCATATTAAAATGCATGTTTCAATCTATACATATTTTAGAGCTTGACTTAAGCTCAGCTCCAATAAAACACCCCTGGGTGAAGAATTCTTCAGTGCCTTCCATGTTACCATACAAATACTGTATGTACTTGACACCTGCTTGAACATACAATTAAAAGAAATTTACCCAAGCGAGTTATTATTTCCCTTTAAAAAAATTCAACAAAACCTTGCATATATCTCCACCCTCATTAATCATACTCAAAACTCTAGCACGCTGCAAATGACTAACAGCTTAATCGACCCATTTATTAGACATAGTTATTTGCATAATGATATTATTATTATTGTTATTATTATTTGGATCTTTCACAAAATTCTGGCACAAGGTATTCTAAATATCTTGTTATAACACACACTACATAAGAGAATGTAAAAAGAAATTATGAAATTTACACAAAATAAAAAGTATAACTACTAAAATACTCCAGGGTACCAGCGAACTGTTGTTTTTAAGGGTGTTTCCAAAACAATGTTGACATTTACATTAAGAAATTGTCGATGAATAGACAATAGTTAAACTACCATGCTTAGCTGACTTTCACATAATCATAGAATACTCCATACTTCAATATTCCACATGTACTATACAATATCACAACAAACAAATTAATCATACAGAAGTTGATCTGACAAGCAAAGTCTCATTTTTGGCCTAAAACAGGATCGCTTGCATTCAATTATTATTATGGTCAAATCTTCATCATAGCATAAAAATAAATTGGCAAAGAGATTTAGTTCCCCTAAACAGCTTTTTAGGGCTTCCATCAAGAACTACTTTTAAATACAATGCATCGATGTTTTAATTAGCATTGACCAAAAAAAAAAAGAAACAAGATCTGTACTAAGGTAGCTACCCAATACGTGGCTTTCAAGAATAATTCAGTGACAAATATTATTTTGATTTGGTCACTTTGGTCAATTGTTTATTTGGTTACTTTGGTTTGGTCATCAATCCACTCTAAACATTACCACCAACTTTAAATAAATAACTATGTTGTATTAAATTACATTTACAACTTATTTCATCTCTATATACAGGGCGGGGGGGGGGGGGTGCGGTATTGCACAAAAACTTCTCGTAGATTGTTTGGCAGAACATACATGTATAGACAACAACAGCAACTGTGTTTAACTATCCAAAATTGTCACTTCTAACTGTTTTAGCAACATTGGAAACAGGAACGTTTCACAGATCCATGGTTGCTGACTTTTAAACAATGACAGCCCATATAGTCTGCCTATAGAAATCTCTTAAAGTATTCATATTAAATTGCTAACATCAAAATTTATTATTGAAATAATTCTTTACACAACTATGTAATATTTTAATAAATTTCAAGTAAACACCTCAGTAGATTAACAAACTTTATACTTTTTCCAACTAACTTTTAATTGCTCTTTGACAATTTAATTTCCTTTTTTGTCATGCCACACCATATATTAACACCTGACAGTGAATGAGTGACATTCACACAACACAACTTATCGACTATAGCAATGTTAGACAACTATAGCAATGTGTGTGACCATCATGGTTTAACAAGTTGGCTTTTTCTGGAAACATTACTAAGCCTGTTCAGAAAAATTGATATTCGATATTGCCTTGGCTCAGGGTTGATTACATGGCTTGTGGTAGCATGATTAAAAGTGGCATTAAACAGACAGTAGCAACAAAAGCAGTAGAAAGTTCAAGTTGTTTTTCTCTAAATTCTTTTCACAAAACCAAACAAGGGTCAATAATTCCACAATTTATGTGTCTGCCACTGTCAACACTCAGTTATTAAGCAATCATAGAGCAATTCAATTGTGGCCACATTACTAGAAGTACATTTTAAATGCTTAAGCGATTTAATGTTAAGGTCAAAAGTTAAGAGTGCACTTCGCTTATTCAGGTGTAGTTTAAATACTGGTGGTTTTTGGTATAAAAGATCATTGTGTTCACCACACAAAACAAGTATTTTCACAATTACCACATGCAGCCAACTCCCTTGGTACGGACTTTTCAATAATTCAACATTCAACCTTTTCCCAAGTGTAATACATTACTTCATACAAAATAGAGCAAGCCTTTGCAATGTAAATGTCTCAAGGAATAGGTGAAATCAATCGTTAGTAAAAGCAAATATTCATCTATTGGTTTTATTTATTGTTATGTTCTGACTAATGGAAAGTTAAATTCAGAATGCCAGATATATTATATCTATGGAATTTTTAACATGACCCATCTCAGGCTATTTTTTTTAGTTATTGTATTTTAAAAGAAAAAATAGCTCACTCACTTTTCATTAATCTATCCAAAATCCAAAAAATCCATCAAAAAAAGCGCATGTAGTTATCCAGTTGACCAAAATGTCAAGGTTTTTCAGAACTGTTTTGTTTACAATATGCCACAATAATGTATATTATTAAAACAAAAGTAAACATAGTTATAACCGGTCCTTGACATAAATTCAAGATGAAGACAAAATATAAGTTGTCAAACTTACCTAGTTACAAATGATGGGTTAGATTTAAACCACACAAAATGCCATTTAATGTAATAAGGTGTCAAGTAAAAGGACATGTCTGTGTTTAAATAAACCCAGCTTGCAGATGACTTTTGTCATCTACCTTGATCAACAGGTATCACCTGTTACAACTTTGACAAGGTGTTCTGAGATCTGGCATTTTTGCTTGACATTTTGAAGGCTATCAAGACATATCTCTAACAGCATCTTTATCCCTTATACAATTATTCTTTTGAAAGTTATTTTTCTACCAACAAATAAAATAAGCTGATATTTTCATTAATAGTTAACTGGATAAAATAAAATTACACAGTCATGTAAAAGGGGTTCATATATTTGGTGTTCGAATGTCAAACAAACTAAGACTGAATTGTCAATAAGGTTGTGAACAATCTCTCCTGCTGAGAGAAACACCTTGTAGGGGTGCCCTTGAACAGAGTTTCTAAGAATTTTGTGTTAAAAAGCAAACAGCAAAACTAGGGTATTGACACTTCTGAATGAAGAATGGCAACTGAAGATCAGAGTGAACAAAAGGAAAAAGAAAATAAGGCGGATCAACAGGTATTCTTAAATTATGTTATTGACAGAATGGAGACATGCCAAGTCCTGCAGAGTGATTCTGACAGTTCAAAATCTAATTCAAGACTTATTAAAATAGTACATGTAGTATAAATTATAACTTCACTTTGTCAGTCATGCAAGGATACCTAACAAGGATAAACAGAGAAAATATTGCTCACACCAATTCAATAGCCTTAAGTTGACAATTGTAAAATACACAAATGGCAATCACAGGCAGAAAAGGCATTACTTGATCTGTTAAGGGCTTTTTGTTTACTACACATAGTTCAGTAATCAAACTACATTTATTGTACTGTCAATCAAATTACTAAAGACCCATTTTGAAGTTCATAATTTACCTAGTACATGTATACTCCAGTGTAATATGCAATGTACAGTCATAAAGCTCATTCTAACAGTTTGATAGTTTAAATGTTTCTGAAGGAGCACCGACATAAGTTAATGATCAAAACTGATAGAAACTAGCAGTTCTACAACACCAAGATTAGCAGTAAAATATTATTTGAGGACATAACCAAGCAGCCAAATCTTTCTTTAATGTGATTCCACAAAATAATTATTCATACCCACCCCCAAGAGGGTTATTGGATATCCCAAGGCTGAGGGGGTCTCAAAAACCACAATTTTTAAGAGATGGAAGGTCAGACCAAAAAATCATCACAACTGATATTAAGAACCATTATGCATATGAAAAAATCAGTACATGTTAAAACTACTTATTGTTGTCTGAAGCTCTTCTTAAAAACTAAAATCTACAGTAAATCTGTTATAGATACAGAGTGTCTGCATTTTTACCCACTTCACAACAAGTTTACCAACACATGGTACATAGAATGATATTACTAGTAAGATATGTCACTGAAGTACTGTAGCACAAGGTCCATAGTGGGGGAATATTGATTGTCCCAGTTCTTTTTTGCAAGTTTACAGATCTAGCCACCTAGGAGAGATCCATAAACTTGCAAAAAAGACAGAAACCACCATAAGTGGTGGTACTTAAACTATTTTTAATTATTATATACAGCAAACTGGTCCAAGATGAAAAGGAGACTTCTCAATGGTTCCTTAAAATGGACTGCTCACAAATAAGTTTCAGCAACTTATTTTTCATAACAACAACTTTGCGAAGTTAATAGCATCCATAATGTACATTTTCCTTCTACCAAACACCATATTAACATGTACTGTTAGGTATGTTTCATGATTTGTAAGGAAGCTACATGTACTTACAAAGCCCAGGTACGAGCAGTGTTCCAAACGGTCACAATCTCCCGAGTGAGTTTTTGTGTCAATTGAATATAAATTATAGAGCATTCCCGGATATCTCACAGAGAGTTCTACACACATCAGATAAATTTATTGACAAATTTTAACTACATTTCTTCATGGGAGCATCCCTGAGAAGTTCTACTCTGCTTTATAACTAACCCCTGGCAATGTGCATTGTACAGTAGATACAGGTGTATGCAGTACTTGACACACTAAGTATCAGTTCAAAAAATGCCAAATACATCCATTTTAAACAACTTGCATTTATCAAAGTCTTTGAACCGGTTCACATATAATAAACTGATATTACCGCATGTTCAGCTCTCACTGTATCCTTTTGCCTCTGACTATCACAGTTTTCCTCTTTAAACAAAGCTGGCGTCAGTGGAGAAATAGAAAACTGGCTCAGAAATAAAATTGAATTCCAAATAAATCAGGGATAGTTTGCAAAGTACAGCTGTAGATGATCACAAGTGATAAAAAGTACTGCTACCTATTGAGTTAATTTAAAAAAATCCTTTTTTAACACTCAAGCAAAGGAAAATGAAGAGAGGTCAAAACATCACTATCTCTGAATGGAAGGTTAACAATTCTTTTGTAAAACAATTTTCCAAACAGTAACAGTTGTTTGCTTCCAGGAGAAGATTGCTGGGTTCTAACAGTGGTCCCGGTAGAAAGTGAAACAAATTTGTGCTGTGATTAATTTGTCCTGTGTGACAAATGTTCATTCTGAATGTGACTTTGCATTTATCTTTGACTGCCTATTTACTAAGCCTGATCCTTTCTAAATCTTACTACAATTTGTTCCATGCCAGAAATTCTTCTCATCCTTGTTTAGCACTAAAAAAATTCTTGTATAAAGCTGCAATCGTTTTAACTCTCTTCTTTTTCTTCTGATCTCTCTCTAGGAAATGGCTTCTTATAATACTTTTGATCCAGCGTACAATGGAATTTACAAGGTTCTGTTCTTTTATAACCATCTTAACTTTTTGCTACAAATTAAATTTGAATAGTGCGATGAAGCTTAAAAACCAACTAAAATCACTTACAATACGTGAAAGACCTAATGAACAAATCAAAGACTCCTGTGACCTACTATCAAATAGACACGACCAGTTAGAGCTAACAACTGATTTACTAAATCTTTTTCATTGAAATTTATGTCCAATTAAGGCTGGTTTTCTAGTGCATAAGCATAAGCTTATGCAACATCTTATGCAAATTCAGCAAGACATTCATAATTAACACATTTTTTTAGGAAAATTTCCAACCAAACAGCACCTCACTATGTTGGTATAAGTTGCTTACAATGCTTATTCTTATGCACTAGAGAAAACTAGCCTTACATCTCCAAGCACATAAATTTTTTGATGAGCTAACGTTTTTCAATGAACTTTGCAATACACTAAGCTCACACAGAACAGGTTTCTGATCTACAACAACAATAATTAACCAACATTTTGCGACCAAATATCTAGTAATGTAACCATAAGTATAACTAAAAATAATTTCATAATTATAATTGCCAAAGGTTTTCGCCTAAATCATGTTCATTTTGCACTTCTAATAGATATAACATATCAACCTTTCCAAAATTCCAAAGTTAACAGCTTTATAACGCATAGACTGTTATTTAACTATGATTCAAATAACATGTTTCAGTACTTCTTTGGACTCAACCTTTCTCACATGGAGCCCTAATTATTATGACAAACCCTCTCTCGATACGAAGAAACAACTAATATTCTCTCTCGTTAAATTCTCTACGATTAATTTTCAGACTTGGAGCTGCATAGCCATCATCAAAAATTTTGTTATCTATTCAGTTTAATTTGCACTTTTGTAAAAAGTAAGATTCCTTTTGCCTTTCTCTTCCTTGAATTTATTTCATTCAGTGTTTAAATCTAATAATGATGATTCTGTGTGCAAGCATTTGTTTAAGAAACAACATAATCAAAGTCAAACAAATTTATTATTTACTAAATAACTAAAACTATTTTGTACAGTAGCAACTTATTCCTAACATCTAATTTGTCTAAACACTACATAACACTGTGTTTTAATATTATGTAACAAGATTATCAGTAAAAAAAGTAAAAAATATATATATACTAAATTAAATACAATGCTTTGTACAAACAAAAAATATAATACTAGAAAGAGAAATTATATTTTAATGAGCAGATTACCATAAATTTCTTAAAACAAAATTTAATTAATTCAAGGCTGCGCATTTGACATGCATGCAGTTAAATTTCCTACTGTTAATCATTTAATCAGTCCTCAATTTTAATCAATTATTTTAATTTAATGAACTTCATTTTGAAGGTGTCATTATTGCATACAAGTAACACTGGTTCCAGAGGTTTTCTTTCTTAAAAGTTAAACATATTCCACCATTGACATTATTGTTAAGCATAATATTAACTTCTTTGCTCTAATTTTAACTTTCATCTAACATTTCCCACTCTAACTGATTCTTTGCACATCTTATAAACACCTTTGTTACTGCAGGAATCAAGCAGGCTTTTAGCATCCAGTATACCCCACTTTTCATTAGTTTATCAAAGATTCCTGTTATTGTTTGAAGGATGTACATGTATGCAGACTTGTTAAAACTGAATTCTTTTCAAATCAGAATTTTGACAATGATGAGGACATGACTGGGGAGAGAGGTTGCTATTTCAAAGATGGCAAAAGGAGGATTGGTATGTTACTTAGGCCCAGTTCAGACACCACACTTTTCACGAGCCGAACGAAATACACTGAATTAATTATGTAAAAAGTTTAGCATCTGAATCAGTTAAGAACGGCTACAGTGTATTTGAATTTGGAATGGCTCAGCCATTCTTCCTGCATAGCTCAGCTGGGAATGTCAACTTTGGAACGGCTTTGATTCAGAAATCAAACTTTTCATGTGCCGAACCCAATGTATAAATCATTATAACATATTTTACAAGCCATTTCTTCATTCTGATGTGTTTTGGTTCACACTAAATTAAGTTTGGTGAATCGGAATCAACAGGTCCAAATTCGAATTAAGTTCAGCTCATGAAATGTTCGGCATCTGAATTGGGCCTTACAGAGAAAAGCAAATTGTCTTTCTAACAAACAGGATGCATTAAATTTTAACATTT